>NC_143090.1:8787878-9090909 GCF_061535455.1 Colias philodice
TTCACTAAAAGGCTTTGTAAGAACAAGAAAAAAATCCATTAGTTTTACTTACTTTCTCCTAGATAAGGTTATTTCTTGAAATATATGTTTCGTATAGAAAATTAAATATTTCAGACTACCTACTCAGGGATTTTCGGTTATTATTTTAATTTGTTTATTATGGGTTATAGGAGGCAATAATTTTCATGAATACTGATTATACGAGATTCGTAACAACATCCACGTATAAAGTATATATAGGGATTACTGACATCCAAAGCTGTTTATTACGTTGCCACTCAGCATAAAATGAAAGAGAAAATGGTGAAATTGAAATGGTGAATTGAAATTCAGCATGTTGGCAGTGAGACGCTTATATTCGGCGAGACAAGCAGACAAGACAATTTACATCATTGCTCGGGTCTAGGAATCCCGCGAGTACGATGGTTATCGTTTTACAGTATTATGCAGCTCTCTTAGTCGCGTCTCGGTCTCGGTTGCAGAGTTTTAAACTTGGAGGTATCTTTCATAAAATATTTTGTTTGCGCAAACTTCGCGTCATAAATTTCAGAATAAAAGCAGCAGGACAATTTGTTACCGCATTTTGCATTGTTACCGACCTGATTTTTTAAGCTATAGAAACATTACAAGTTTTTCCGCAGAGAGCTTTTGAAGCTCAGGAATTTCTAGGTAAACGTTATTTCTCCAGGGAACGTGGAACGCAATTTTCGTTAAACTGAGTTAAATACGTTGGTAGGAGGCGCCCGTTTACAATTTTTCTTATTTAAATTAAGCTTCAACATGTTTTAGCAATTTGGCTGACTAAAAATTTTGCTTTAATTTTTGATAGCTTTCGATCTCGGAGATATTCTGATTTTATTCTGATTCTTTGGAATTGAATTTATTTATCTACTAATTCACATCACTGATTTAGTAAGTATTAATATAATATTATAACTTTCATAACGACTTATATTCATAATCAGTAACTATGGCATTATAATGTTATATTAAATATTAAAAGGCCCCAAATAGTAGTAATTTAGCTATTATAACATGGCCACACTTTTATTAAGCTTAAACTTTTACTTCAACTTTGCCCAACGCATATCTCCGGGGTCCTATCTCGGACTATTCCTGAAATAACAACATACATTTGAGCCCTGGGTTAGGTTACATTGGCATTGTAAATGAGGCCCTGGGCTAAACTTAAATAGGGTATACAAACTTAAACAGTTGTCATTTTCTCTATAAAGGGTCAGCGGCCACGTCGGGCATTATCGTTATCAAAGGAGAACTCCTCTATCAAACAACGAATGGCTTTTATAATGAGATTCTTACCCTTATTTGCGTAACGTTTAGGGTAAATTGATTTTGCTACAAACTTTATTTTGCAACTATTAACGTAGTCTATTAAGGCTTTTCTGTGTTTTATATTATTTTGTTGTTGTGAACGTACCTACGCATTCTTAGTCGTATAGGATGATAGTTGTAATACAAAAAGTAACCAATATAAAACCTTTGTGACTCAATATCGATATCCAATACGCACGGCATACGTCTCCTTTTTATTGTTAAGGAAACTGTTTGTACGTAGAAAGCACATTCTCATGCTTGAAACGAATATTAATTTTAATGTAGCGCAATACACGTCCTATATACATTATATACCCCCACTAAACAATTGCTATAATAAGGCACTCAGTGATTAATGATACTATGTATAAGCACATTTTAATAAATGAACCTTCGCGGGTGAAACGAATTGTTTTCTCGAACAAAACCGCGCGCTCACAATGGTACATATTGACGGAATAAATGTTGTAAATGATCGAACATACAAAAGTGGTTAATTACAATGCGACCGTCACATCAATTTGTCGAAAAGTAATTATTATGATCCAAATTAATATTAATACGTATTTGTTTACATTGTTTGCATAGTAATGGATCGTGTGTGAAATATTATCGAATAATAAACAATAGAATACTAATCTACATACGAGATACGAGCGGTTTGTTGGAAACCTAACTGCATGAGCGTAAAACTCGTCAGTGTCGGTATTTCGCGAATGCTCAAGTTTGTTGTTTTTATCTCAAGGAGATGCTTCAAGAGCATAACAGAGTCACGGTTGATAGTTCATGTGAACGGTTTAATTTTACGCAAGCATTAAAGAAGAATTACGACACCTCGAGGCAAACGAATGCAAGAGTAGGTAGGAACACGTCATTTTAGGCTTCTTAGGCTTTGTTATATAGCAAGGACTCGCTCCTTTGTACAAACATAATTTAACAAGAACAAAGACAGACTCGTACTTGTCTCACTTAATGATGGTGTCTTGTTGTGTCATTGTCCTTTTTGAAACCGTGGAAATATTTCATTTTTATTCCGCCCCCGGCACGGACGATTCAGTTCGAAATATATACCTATATTTTTTATTCAGTACAGTATAATCGTTGAATTATTAATACGTATCGAAATATATTTTAATTTTACATTCTACATATTTTGACCAAAATATAAAAATTGAACCTATACTTTTGGAATTCACGTGAACGTTAAAATTCGAATAAAAGCCGAGGTTATTTATTTATTTGCGTCAGATAATTAATGATTCTACGGAAGAATTTTCAGAAACACACACAAAATATTTTTTACCCTTGCGTATAAAGCGTTGCCCGAATTCAAATGGCCGAATTCATTCGGGGAAAGCCAGCGTCGTGCAAAGATCGCGGAATAAATAAAATAATATCATATGCTGCAGCATTTTCCCTAACCCGCCTTTTATACCTTTATTATGCAGACTCAGCCGCCGCTCGGCTAACTGATTTTTTGTTTCTAATGATACATTCGTTTCCTTGTGAGAAATGATTGATGGTGAATAACAGCGTGTACGGACGTCCGTTTTTCGTTTAATGCGTAACTCAATTACATGTTTAAATATAGGTACACATATACTCTTATGAATATATTTCATTTAGCTTCATCCTGCGGCCTAATTCATATAGATTTAAAAAAAACCTGTAAAATGTGCTAATTTTAACTTAAATGTTTACATCTGTGCTAAATTCATCTACAACGGATAAGTCGGTACAAATGGTTGGACCATTCATCATCCGTACATCAAATTATGCATATATTCTCACAAACTTTCGATTTAGTATTTTAATAGACGTGGATTGTCTGTTCTGTTCCGATTGAAATTATCCTACAAATATTCTTATTCTAAGATGCAAAAAAGAAAGGATTTCGATTGACTATTATTTCAACTCTCCATTGTTCTAAGCTTTGTCTCTCCGTCAGATTTAATCGTGTTCATTGCGCACCTTTTGTTTTTAGGGTACAAAAAATTTCTACTGTAGGTACTCACTAAAAACTTCCAGAACAGAAGGTATCATTAGTAAATTATTTTACTTGAACTAAATATGAACTCCCAACCTTGCCTAAAACAAAGTTGCTAATTAAAATATAACATTAACCTTATTATATATAATTAAACAGTTTCACCGCAAGGCACCGACTGAGCCAAATCGAGTGGAATTTTACATTTAATTTAGTCCTGAAAATAGTTAAAGAGCGAGCTATTAAATGAATTAGCCCGCTAGCAACCGCGGCGTCTGCGCTGAAAGGCTGTTGATAGTCTTGGTAATGTTAATTAGTGAGACCGAGAACAAACAATGCTCGGTTTCCAGCGAAACGGCTCTGAGATAACACGCCTCATAGCAGCTCTCACGAAAATATATTGTGGCCAGGTGTGATGGAGAAGTCAGTAATGTATGAGCTTGTGTGCGTGTTAATACCACTCCACCTTAAGGAGGCTTCTGAGTAAAGATGTTTCGTGGAATGGAACCTACATTATGCAGTGTGCGACGCGCACTAATTTGTGTATAAATGAGGTTCAAAGATATTCTGTTTTGCGAAATTGTACTAACTTCTTATACATTTTCTCGTTAAGACAAGGTATTAGGATACCAAAACAATTCAATGACTTGTTATGAGCTAGCGTGTTTTTAAGATGAAATAAAACCAATGTTTACTGCTGTTGTAAAACACTAAATTTATATTGTTCTCGTAACTATGGAATGAAGAATAATGATACCTTCCGCTATAAATCAACATCGCACCCAAAGAAAATTGACTCAATCAATAATGATTTATCTTGTGGCCGAGATTTCAGTAAAATATATAGACGATACTATTTATTCAAGTAGACTGAAAATATTACAGTAGAAAGGCTCAATCTTGTCGGTGGAAACATTAAGAAACTATAAAATTATCGTCGTACGAATTGCGGCGAAAATTTAATAGTTAATACATGTTGGTAAATTAAAATGTACTTCCTATTGTTAGACGTAACTTTTGATTTAATATTTCTGTGGATGAATAGTTGTCATTATAGTTGTCACTATTTCCTGTCCGAACATGCTTAATAACTGTCAAATATTATAGTATTAATGCCGCTTTTCTTTGAATCGTGTCCCAACTACCCTCACTTAAGCATAGTCGTTCACTTGCTGCGATTTGGTATCAACTACCTGGATAACCGCTGGGGCACACATGTACTAGAGTGGAGACCGCGGCTCGGCAAACGTAGCGTAGGGCGCCCTGCTACAAGGTGGAGTGACGATATCCGCAGGGTTGCTGGGCATAACTGGCGTCAACGAGCGAATGACCGGGCTCAATGGCGTGCCATGACTGAGGCCTATGTCCAGCAGTGGCCAAACATAGGCTGTTAATGATGATGACCTGCATCAATAAGGTAGCTGTGTAGAATCGCAGTACATTGTTATTACATTCAAACTAATATTTAACCTTGCCTCGCGTGTAATTTCTTATACTATAGTCAATAAGTACATGTAACCCATATGAATGCTCCTTAAATATTATATTTCTAAAAATGATTTACTTGCGATTGACGAAGCTTAAACGTTGATAAATACGTTCTATACTATCTACAAAATGAATATTTTAGAAGGGATCACAAATTTAAAATAATTAATTGCTCGTAGCGGATGGTCCGTCGGAAGGGTGCTTCTTTGATGTATTTTATTATACCTACCTCAAATTTATAAAATAATTTGATTTCATCTATTATAATATTGTTACCAAGTAGGTATAAGTAGTATAACCGCCCGTAATATTCTTAAGTATTAAATTATAGTTACCTATATTATGGGACGACCTCCCACAAGATGGACAGACGACGGTCCGATGCAGGCCGCCGGTGACCGGTCGTACTGGAAATCTTTGAGGGAGGCCTTTGTCCAGCAGTGGAAGTCCCACGACTGAAACGAACGAACGAACGAACGAACGAACCTACGAACGGTAGTAGGTACTAATGTGAAGCCGTGGAGGGTCGAAATGTATATTTCAAAAGCGCGGCTGAATTTTTTGCAAACATTTTAAATTCAAAAACCAATACAAGAGGCAACAAAAATTATAAAATTCATCCAGCCGTTCTTGAGTTAAGTTATGTTAATATCATGACTTTCATGCATACAAAAAAATTCTATAGGGAACAATAAAAATAATAAAAACATAATTAAAACTTTTATCTTATTATCAAACAATTCATAAATTGAGGAACATTTACCAAGTTAGCTTCTCATTTCTTTTGCAGGCTTTTCCCAAACTTTTATACTGGATTAAAATTTGTTGCGAGTATTTCGTTAACAACTTTGGCAAAATACACATTGTACGTGAAGATTATTTTGGGTTATAATTATTACATTGAATACTAGAGCTCGTTTATTGCTTCACTCGTGTGTACTTTTACCCGACTACGGCAAAGCAAAAGGAGGGTTATGATTTTGACAGGCTATGTATGTATGTATGTATGTATGTATGTATGTATGTATGTATGTATATATGTATGTATGTATGTATGTTCATCTGTTCCCTCGTAACTTCTAAACTACTTATCAGAATTCGACAAATGACATATCATTAGAAGCGTCTTAATTGTCCGCTGGTTATAGGCTATATGGGGTTTCACAAAATCTAATGTGGCGCCCTCTAGCGGACAAAACATACAGAGTAAAAAAATAAAGTTAAGATAAATATGCCGTGTTTGGTATCATTTGAAAACTTTTTACTTGCACATTTTGAATATATATATATTACTAGCATTTGCTTGTGTCTTTACCTGTATTCATGGGCTGATTGCATATAATTCACATCTTTTCGTTCATAGCTTCTTTATTAGTTCATCAATTTAACTTTTGTTTTATACTTTTTCAGCGTCGTTTTTTGTCGTAGTTGGGTTTTAGTTGTTTTACTTTTTATCTTGTGGCCTTTCGTTATAGGAATGCGTGTTCCTTATTAAAGCTATTTGTTTTACGACAAACCATATTGTCTATCTCTACTTCTGCAATATTGTAAAGTTCTTTTAAAACATAACTAATGTGATGATCAACTAATTACAAAAGCACTTAACTTATTGCAATACCCACCGTTATATTACGATCAATTTTATCTGCTGTCACTGTAAAATATTGAAATTATGAAACGATATATTTCACGGGGAACAAGTTGAACAATACCCTATTACTTTGTAAGATCGCCGGTACAGGCTCCAAGACAAATTCGCGAGGCTTGATTAATGGACCCGCTTCCGAGACCGTCAGAATATTTGCTCCACCATTGCCAAGATATAATATCCTCTGGTATATTTGTGGACTGAAAACGTACACGTGTATCTCATTAGGGACTATTCGCAACCAAATTAAGCTTCGGAAAGTTATCGCGGCCTAAAAGCCGAATATCTTTTATATGGCATGAGTATTTCCAATACGCGCGATTTAATTTTATTTAAACATCCCTTTGGAGCTTGTTAAACTTGTCTGTACTCATTATTATCCTTATCGATGTGATTCGCTGATTCCAGTTGGAGTAATGAATGGATTTATATTCTGCTTTAAAACAGTTAAATACAAATGTACCAATTGAATTGTAATACAAGATCATTAACACATCTGTATTAAAGGCTTTGTCAGATAGGACGCGTATTTTAGCGCTGCGTAGTAGCGCTACAGCGTCCTGTTTTAACGTCGCGCGAGGCTTCGTCAAACAGAACGCTTTAGCGCGCGTTAGGACACAGCAATTGATATTATTAAAGCTGCATGTTGTTTACATAATTATCACTTACGAACAAAACAAGGTACAGTGATATTAACTCCGGAGTTGGAAGAATTTTTACTTACCAGTTTCATTAATTTCTTCTCCGATTTGTGCCCACAATTTTGCCTTCATTTATATATATTTATAGTTTATATGATCTATCCTTCGTATTATATAAGCATGGATATTTTCTAACCAATTCTATCAAATTTTCGGTCATTATGCAGTATTTTATTATTATTTTACGCCTATTAACTCCGACGCTAAAATAAAATTTGTAAAAAAATACAACACCCGACGTTAAAGCGTCCTAACGCCGCGACAGAGCGTTGCGTACTGCTAGCGCCGGCGCTCTGTTTGACGGTATTCTACGATGGTAGTAGAACACATCTTAGCGTCATATCGCGGCGTCAACTTAACGCTCTGACGCGCGCTAAGTACGCGTCCTGTCTGACAAAGCCTTAAGTGTTGTTTTGTATTATGTCTCAAGAAATAGTGGTACGCCGTATATGACATGCGAATAAATTTACTATAACCGTGTTATACATATTTAACATCACACATTCGCATCTGATAGCTTCGGTATTTATGAATTTTCCATTTTCAGAATTACGGCTGTCGTGTGCGCCCGCGGGCAAAATGAATTGTGAGAATAGGGGAGTAATATGACAGAATTCACCGTATTTTGCGATATAACAAAAGTGAAAGGCGTAGATCTATCGAATGAAATACATCGATGCCTAAGGATTTGTTTGTTTACGAGGGATTGTAACGGTGTAAGGGTCTGTTCGAACGGCACGGGTATATGCATTTTAGTGTTTTATTGTTTAAAATGACGTTTATTAACATATATTTTCTGCATGAGTGGGAAGTTGTGCTCTACTGTAGTTCTAAACTAACTAACTAATAATTTATAAAAACAATAATCAAGAATGTTATGATAACGGATTCTAAATTAAAATTATATGTTATGTGTGTAACATAATATTAATACGCAAAAGTACAACCTATAATTATTCAAAATTGAGTATTGGAATTCAATGATT
Organism: Colias philodice; assembly: GCF_061535455.1. Taxonomy (NCBI): domain Eukaryota; kingdom Metazoa; phylum Arthropoda; class Insecta; order Lepidoptera; family Pieridae; genus Colias; species Colias philodice. Next base: position 8,796,024 of record NC_143090.1, read on the forward strand.
GATTTCATGCTCTAAATATAAATTGTGTTAATAAAGCAATATTATATCATTACTCTACCTAAATAATAATGAAATACCACATTTTGAATGTTTATTAACTACTATAGAAGTTTATCTTAATCCGGCAGAAGCAATCCAAAATTCGAAAGCACTTATATGATTGTGGCTTAACTTCTGGTTATCGTCCCAAGTGTGAACGTACACAGCTTCTCAGAGTAAACGGTTCAATTAATAGATAGAAACTTGTGCATACATAGCTTGTAGGTGTGTGACAGTTTTGCATACTTCCTCTGGTTCGAAAGCTTTTGTGGGTAGTGTAATTCTTAGTGTTACGTTAATAAACATATACTCAACATTCTGCGCACACAATAAGAGGTACGCGTGTTGTTTTACCTTTTTTAATATGTTATTTTTCTAAGTAATAAGATTGATTTGAAATTAATTCTTACTAAAACTTTATAGACGTAATTGCTTACAAATTTTTACATGAAAATTTATGTTTGAAAAATAAATACAATAAATATACCTAGTTTATAAAATTACACATATTAACTCGGTAACCGCTCAAATATTAAATATTATAAATTCTATATCGTTACGATGTAAAGTAAGTACCCGCATTTTCTTATTTATACACGAGGAATGAAACTGGGTCAAGGTGTTTGACAAATTATTTCATGGCAAAGTCTTTCGGTTGCTCAAATAACACGAAGCCATTTTCTAAGTTGAACTTTTTGATTCAGAGTCGTGCTGTTCCTTATTCTCGCTTCTATTTAATGAACACGCCTACACGTTACACGAATTGCTTTTACCTGTTTTTTGTATCAAAGGTATGGTATAAAATATATTTAAATCAATCTTAATTCATTATATTAATTCTGTAATTATCCTAAGAGTTTATATTTGCATAAATAATATGTTTCTCAATATATCCTTGATACAAAAACCACGATAAATACCAATATCTTATTACTTCCATAAGATATTGCTTTAATAAGGCCGGCATTCTAATTAAAGATCAATCATAGATATAGGCCATTAGAATAATTACAAGATAGTAAGATTTCTGCCTACCTAGTACTGTCGCTTTCAAAACAGACAAAGAAAATAATAAACTAAAAGCAATGTTTAATAGACTATTTCAAAGAGAGCTTTCTCCGCTTTTATTTTTAAATGAAAAGCTCGATTTTCAATATTTATCTTTAGTTTGCCCACGCCTCCTACGATCGGATGTCTCGTTAGGCCGTATATTTTCCTTTATTCTATTTAATCTTTATACAGTTTAATTTTTTTGTCCACAAATGAAATTGCTTTGTTTTAATTTAATTTACGTTTGCAACATTAGTGTTCTGTGAAATCATAACGGCGTGGTCTCTTAGTTCTTTGAGTTGTAATTCATTCGGGATAATAAAAATGCTTGAAAATTTAATGCTAATACTGGCCAGTACTTTTTTAGGAATGAAATATTATTTCGCTAGAACGGCTACTTTGCAAATGGCTTATTCATTTTCATATTAAATAATGCCTTCATAAAAACTACGTTTAGTTAAAACTATATGAGAGTTCATGGATATGTAATCATCTGACATACAAAAATAATAAAATGTTTATGTACTTGACGCAGAATACATATAGTTTCCTAGATATTTTAATTAATTTGTTTTCCTACAATTTCCTGCAAATAATTACTCGGAACAGTAAAAACACAATAATTTAACATCGTTACTACTTCACGCGCCAAAGTAAATAATTGTAAACAAAGACCGTTCTAATACATACCCCTCTCCGCTATTTTAATGGAATAGCACAAATAAAGGCCCACTTGGCCAAAAAGGCAACCCGAATAAATACCAGGAATAACAACTGTTGTACGAATTTCACGCAGAGTACATGGCTCTTAACATATTTTAGAATATTTATCAGTCCTTAATATAAATAATAATAAAATCGCTCAGATTCTTTTATGGTGCTTTTTTTTTTTCGTCATCCTGACAAATCCCAATCTATGGCATAAGTTAATACATTTTTCTATACTAATATAATAAAGAGGAAAGGTTTGTATGTATGTATGTATGTATGTATTGTTTTCACGCCTAAACTACTGGACCGATTTTCATGAAATTTGGCACAGACAATCTTTAAACCCTGAGAAAGAACATAGGCTACCTTTTATTGCGAAATATGTACCACGGGCGAAGCCGGGGCGGACTGCTAGTAATAAATAAAAGTGCATAAAAGTATCAAATTTGATGAAGGCTATATTTTTCTTGAGAATCATTCAAAATCAAATCATTATCCTTGGATTATCCGGACATTGAAGAACCCATACGTTGCTTAGTAACTGCATTGTTAAGCTTCTCTGCTATGGCCTAATATTTGAGAAAATGTATGCCATATTTATTGTAAGACGAAACTCGACCAAAGCAAGTGCAGTTTCTAATCAAGTTATCATGTTCGAGTTAGGGAACAAATAAGCGTTCAATATGTGCATATATTATTCGCAGTACCACTTTAGCGTAGAACTAATCTATTGCGATTCCTTGAATGCTCAAGCGGGCTTGTGTAATAGTTTGTGTAGTATTCGGTTTGCAGAATAATGTAATTCGGATTTGGGAACTCTGATAGCGATAACAGTTCGAGAGGTTCCTAAAATAATTGAGAAATATTCAAACGCTTGACTGTATTATTATTGAAACGATGTTTTCGCTTATACAGTGTAGGTGCACGGGTATATTGCATATGCCTTGTGAATATGATTGGTAGTACGTGGTTAACATGTTACATTACGGTTATGGTAAGGCTTAACATATATTTGAATGTGATATTAATGTGATAATATTCAGTAACTTGAAATTATAAGCGCTTATATGCTCTCATATATGTATATACGTTTACATTGTATGTTACTGATTAACATTATTCATATTATGATTGCGTAAATACAGCATACGTTAAATCAAAGATGATAATGTGGTTTAGTTTGTGTTTTCTTTCCTGCTTTACAGACCCTAGTGTAAACAGGAAATAGACATCGAAATGTCTCCTTGCCGACTCACAGTCATTTCCTTCCAAAGATTGCCACTTCATCACTAAATGTTATCAAATGAGCTCGTTTTATGACTCTTTTTTGCTTGTTAATGTTTAATTTTATTACTCTGGGAAGGCTGTACACGTTTAGGTTCTATTGCGCTATTTTACGAGATACATTTGTTGGACAATTAACTGTACAGAAATTAACGGGGCTGTAATTAATAAATATTGAGTTCTCCTATCTATAATGTAATGAACCGAACTTATAATTGCAGTACTTTTTATTACTCTTTGAACTTTATTTTCTATAGATTTAAGGGTGTATTTTGTAAATAAAACGGAGCATTACGAGGCTGTATTGCTTAACATATTGAACACAGCTGACGCAGCAATATCACGCAATATGCCGATAGATCGATGTTATTAAACATCATTTATTAAACATTTAGTATTATGCACTCACCGCAAAACGACCGATATTCAAGCTAATCCCCGTGTAACATAGATTATTATATTGGCTGATGTGGTTATTTGTTCCACCTTATTACATTCCGATATTGTGATATGCCAATAATTTATTGAGAAATTGAGAGCAATTGGCCGCAGGTGGTAAGGCGTAATATATTATATAATGCATGTTGGTGCATTAGAAGCAGGTGCAACACAAACGTATCTAAAAGCTGTGTTGGGATTGCGGTTGCTTATCTACAGCAATAAATTCTGGGAAGTCTAAATAAATTCAAACTATTTAATACTTGGTTAGCTTCACATTATTCTTTAAGTAATGTACTCTATGTATTAAATATATCTATTCTATCACAGTGCAAAGTGTTAGCTACATCTTAAAATATTATATGACAATTCGTGACATCCTAGCCAGCAGTCCTCCTTCAAAATGGAATAAGTTGAGAGCCCTCAGCCTCACAAAGCAGAAATGTTCAACTATAACAGCGAAATTGCATTTTGCATTTAATTTTGAACGAAAAGCGTTAGGATTTGCGAGTGCTAGTTGTCGTCAGTTGATTGCATTATAATTGCTTTCCCTTTTAATCTGTTTGCACTCGATGCTGCCATTGTTTGTGAACCCGTCTGTTCGTTCTTTGTTTCGAGACAGTGAATTCTTTTATCGGTGTGTTCTACGAATTTTGCATATCGTCTCATATACATAATTTTAATTTCGATCGACTGTTTTAAAATGTTAATGAACTTAAAAGCACAGTCATGTATAATGTCATAGCAAATACTCGTCTAAAACTATAACAACTTAGTTATAAAGTAACTTGTACAATAAAGCGGAAAAGTGATCTTACAATACAAGAAACAGAACTGTGTAAGTTTCAAGTTTGTTTTGTATAAAAAAAATTGTTTCATTCAACTGCGAACGCTTCAATAGAACTAACAATACATTGTCTGGTCCCTCAACCAATCGTATAAAATAAATCACCCGAGAAGTAAGTTGGACGTGCTTCGTCATGCGTCAGGCGCAGTGGAGAGCGTTACCGCAAACCTCGAAGGGTTGCGAAGATGGAACGTACAAGAGCATCAGTTATCTGGCTCCCATTTAACATTCCATTTATTTCCTCGATCGATTCACAGCGCTTTTAATTAACTCCTGTGCGATTTTTAATGTGTGTACTGTGTACCTACGCTCTTGATTGGATTTGTGGAGCAAATTAATTTTGTTTTGAATATGTAGACTAGAGTAAACACGCTCTTTGATATAGAATAAACATATAACTTTGCTTGCTCCGTGATTTAATTAAATGACTTTAAAGAATGTAAACAGTGTATTCATCACTTGTATATTCAATGTTTACATCGTTTTTGCTTATATCCTATTTATTAATGTACTAAACTATAGATTTGAATAATAATACCCTTTAAAAAATCCTGCATAAGCTGTAACCAAAAAAATATATAAACTACGTACCTAACCGTAGCCACCTACGTCGTAGTACTTTCGTAGACCGTAGCAACCGTAGCATATATCGCAGTACGTTTATAATAGTAGCGATATGAGGTCTGCATTCCACACATAACAGTGGGAGTTGAGGTTGTGAGTGAATCTGAATATTGCATTCCTTTAGATGCTATTATTATTTGCCTGCCAAAATGCGACTGCTATGGGCAATTCTCATATTACTTTTTTGTTTGCGACTATATGAATTCTGAAAATAGGGAAACTGTTACTATGAGCAAGTCGGTATGTAACCAGACGTTTGGTTTATTTACGGTTTAGATAGTTGTGACCATTAAAATAATGAAATGAAATTTATGTGAAACCGTTCTAACATATTTATAATTTGAAAATAGTTCTAGAAAATAGTCGTTTGAATTTATGTTTTCACTTTGACTATGAACTAAGATATTTATACTTTCATATCTAGAAAAAGCATTTTTAGCAAATAACAAGAACGTTTGTGTATCCAGAGAAACATGTCCCTTAAGAGCTGTCAAAACTTAAAACATCTGCGACATTTCTACTGTGTTGGACATGAATGCTAGTGACCCGTGGTAGCGTTTCATACATTTTTCAAACTGTTTTTGTAATACCGAGTGTCGATTTGTTAACTTTTCACTGCATGCTATTCATTTCTATTGTTTGACAAATAGTCTGCGTGTATCAAACAAACAACGTGCATGCAAATTTTACTCTGCCAATATTTTCGGGTGGAGCAATAACGATCGTGAAGTGAACGCATTAGGGGCCTATTTTGAATGTCACAACATTAAATTAGGTGGCAGGTGTACACGCTGCGTTTATTGCTCGTATATTTCTATGTCCATTGCTTTACTGGTCCAAAACGCTTCGCAAATTGTAAATCTATTTCTTCACATTAAATTTAGTGTTTGTGAAAGCAATGACGGGAGTTAGAATTCGATATTGCTCAAATTAAATTAAACTCGCTACTAAGTTGCGCAACTGGAAAATATATAAATTTTACCTTAAAATAAAATTTGTATTATGTTTCCTAAGACGTCCGTAGTCCATTATGAGAGAGTACATCGCCTTTTTCCCCGTGAAGTCGCTAGATGGTGCTAGTTTTAAGCCCGTCACGTGGTACCGCCGCCAGCGCCGCGAGTGGTGGGGGACAAAACTCACCACAGTCCCAGCAAGCCACCAGAAATATTCTCATTGTTCGTCTCATAAATGATACGGAATGAATGGTGCAAAAATAACACCAGGAAGACCTTATCTGGACTACGGACGTCTTAGGAAACATAATACAAATTTTATTTTAAGGTAAAATTTATATATTATGTGTTCCGTTTGACGTCCGTAGTCCATTATGAGAGAGTTGTTTGATATCTCCTGGTGGCTTGATAAATAAGATGCAACAATGTGATAGAGTAATGCCCCAAAAAGCTTATATACATCCTATAAACAAAGTATATAATGTATAAAATCATGACTTTGATAATTATTGAAAATTTGTCTCAATACCATGCATAAAATACATCCACAAATATACTACAAGTATATCTTGTCAACATTTTAATCAGTATAATATGCACTTAAACCTGAGTAGGCTGAAAAATCTCGATTGTGATTACTAATGACTTCTATTTTGATTAGTATTAGATACACTACGACAATAATATAATAATAATTCCACCCTGTGGCGGAAAGACGGGGGTTTGAATCCCACCTTGTGATCGAATTTATTATATTCTTTAAAAATTTGTAAGTAAATAATAATGTTTATAAACATATCTAGATATTTCTCCAAATAGATTGATGATGCTACTATAACTATGTAACATTACCCAGATTTCAAACTCGACTCTAAAAGAGCTCACTTTACCCTGCCACCTATGATAGCCGCTGTAGCTGGTCTCACCGGATGCTGTGTAGTAATAAACAGATTAGTCAGAGAACCTCTTATGGATTGGAAAATGCGCTTGAAACTGGATTCATATTTACATAATATGTGACAATAATTTAGCTAACTTGCGGAATGCGAGGTAAACGCGTCTTCACTCTCGACCCATTGTTTTGAATTGCAATGTAAACAGGAATAAATAGAGAACACGTCCAAAAGCTAATAACAGTATAGTAGCTGCGCGTTAATAAATGCAAACAATTTTTTTTTTTTTTTTTTTTTTATTAATTTTATAAATCACATAGTTAAATAATTATTTTTATTATGCTGATTTATTTTAAAAATATCTCGATAAGAGTTTTTGAATAACCTTCCTTGCCTTCCGGATTTGTAATTTTGAAAGATTTGTTCTAGCTAAGGTAATGTTTGCTTAAATGATCAGATGAAATTTTAATATAATTTTATTTTAATACAAACCGACTGATTTTATGTATAAGAATAGTGTACTAAACCGTCAGTTATACATAATTTAGCCAAGTATTTAGCATCCTTTTATAGCCTGGTCAGAGGCCACCAGCAGTCTATGTATGTTTATTTTTTTTTTTAAGCTGTCCCTCAAGGTGTACAACAGGTTCACCTATTCAAAATGAGCCATACTTTCAGCTGTAGGTTCCGTATTTGCTTTGGAGCTGAACCTGTGCGTGTTTGTCAGTGAACGACTGAGAGGACTTATCCTGATAGTAGCACGCCTCTTGAGGTCTGGGTGCAAAGAGGGTTTCTTCCACTTGGGTACTATTATAATGAACTCGAGGCAATAGAGCTGGTTGTTTAAGACTGTCTTACTTGAAATAACCTGTTTGAGCTGTGATTAAAATTTATTTGTAGAATTCCCCTCTGAATGGAAATGTTTGTGTCGACTGTTCGAGCACGTTGTAGTAGGAGCCGGTGCAATTGCGCGAGAATTCGGCTTCCTAGCTGTACAGCCCTAGAAGGTTGTGAAGTGTTCAAACGTTCAAACTAATAACTCTTGTCAAAGAGATTTCGTTCTGCCTTTGAATGAAATTTTTTTCTTACTACCTCGACAGTCAAGATTAGGAAAGCTATTACTGCAAACATTTCAATAGCACTGGGTCCAAGGTCCTTTCATTCACTGCCAAGACTATCCTGTGAATTGGGTACGGCTGGTAGATATTATACTTGTTTTTTCACTTACTTGCTTTTAAAAGATGTTCTTGAACTAGATCTTTAACAAGAGCGGCAGTTCATTCTTCCCCGGAGGTAGACAAAGGTTTCAAAGTTGATTAGCCCAAAGAGGCGTTCCTGTAACGCTGTGGCGTGTGTCAGTACATCCTTCCCCGGAGGGTAATAAAATTTGCAACGATGACAAACCTTGATAGGCGTTCCTGTGGCGCTGCAGCGTGCGTAAGTGCTTCCATCCCCGGAGGGTGATGAAGGTTTCAAAATAAAAGGCCTGAGAGGCGTTCCTGTACCGCTGCAGCGTGCTGCGCCACTGCATCCATCCCCGGAGGGTGATGGAGGTTGCAAAAATAATAATAAGCCCGTGGGGCGTTCGTGTAGCGCTGCAGCGTGCTCCAGTGCATCCTTACCCGGAGGGTGATAGAGGTTGCAAAACTGATAAGCCTGTGAGGCGTTTCTGTAGCGCTGCAGCGTGCGCCAGTGCATCCTTCCCCGGAGGGTGATGAAGGTTGCAAAGGTAATAAGCCCCGAGAGGCGTTCCCTTGGCGCTATAGCATGCGGCAGTGCATCCTTCCCCGGAGGGTGATGAAGGTTGCAAAGTTGAGAAACCCTAAGAGGTGGTATGCCTGCTTGAGGGACCAACTGCCTGCTATTAAGCCTGTTTTTAGGCACTGACACTTTCAATTTAATTTCCATCGCCAATTTCAAATTTGCTTCCTGCTCCAAACCATTCGTAGAAAATCTTAGCAACGCTCGGGTGTCAGAATAGATTCTATCGGATTGATATTCCAAAGTAGGTTAGAGACGAACTTTATTTCGAATTGAATTGAGTTGAATTGCAATTCCAAAGTCTCTGCAAGCCAATCAATTGACGATTTGTGCGGAATAATGAAACAATATAACATATGTAAATTTTTCACATTTCTTGCAAAATAAATCATTTCATTTCATTTCATTTCGTTTCAATGTGGTGTACATGCTGTTCTGGTGAACGCAAATCATTGCCCATGTAAATCACCAAGTAAAGGCCACAGCCCCTTGGTTCTTCAGCAGTCCAGTTTGTGACTGTTGCAAACATTCTTTGAGCTGACGCTAGCCCGAAGGGCTGATACGTTATCTTAAGTAATTGACCTTCGTTTATGATGTATTTATAATTATAATATCGATATGGTATACAATAGTGATACAAGGATATAGGAGGCGTCGATACGTACGGGTAGTCGATAGCCTCGCAAATACAAAAATTTATGATTTTATGTTGAGTATGTCATGTCACAGTTAACAGTGGGTGTGAAATTGAAAATTACTCTGTATTTGCAGAACTTGCTTTTCTTAATTATGAAAAGGGGTGATTAACAATAGTCATGGTGTTCGTTTGACGAACCCCTGATTTTCAATAGTGACTTGAATCTTCAAAGACATAAAGTATGATGTCAGAGTTAAAGAATAAATAAGTATTATTACCTCTTAAGTGAAAACTATGGCTGGTTTTCGAATTACATGGTATTCGAGGGTGACGAGATTAATTTAAGCTTTTATTTGTTGAAAATCTCCCCCCCCCCCTTTTTATTCTTTTGGTGTTTCCTTTTGTATTCATGAAATGATTTGAAACGACTTAAAAAGTCGATCTTAACGGTTATTGAATGTACTGGTAAAAACTGATTGTGACGAGTTTTAAACCAAATTATCAAATCCGCCTATCTGCATATGCTACTAATCATGTTAGTAAGTTAAAAATTCTTTCCACAGCGGGACGAATTTTATAAGACTTTAAACTTATCAATAATCCCCTTCAAAGCATCTCTATTAATTCTTAAGTTTATTTGTATAGAGAATAGAAGTCGCATTTAAAATTTAGCAGTAATTAGGCACAGAGTCGCGGACTAATTTAATGCGTCAGGCAAAAATTATTAATAAATTTTAAGAATTCGTAAAAATTTACCTATTTCTATTGTGCTTACAAGATATAGGCAACTACATTCTACTTGATTCGACTCGTATCGGATGAATTTTCTAATCTAACGAGATTAAGAATTCGTTTTTGATATTTACCCTCAATTCGAAAAAGGAAGGCACAATTCACATACATTTAGAATGTCCGCGTAGCGAATACGATTCAAGGAGGAATAAAATCAAAAGATCGAAACACGTTTCGAATCTGCTTTCGGCAATTAATATACTATCTTAAAACCGATATTTGTGAAAATAGGTTATCTAACGCGTAACATCTAGTAATAACCATTAACGTTGAAAGATTTGTATTGAAATCATCGTAAATCACGTATAATGTATTAATAACATGACTCACCGTGTTGAGACAAAATCTCAAACCTGCACACGAGCGGCTGAACGCGCGCTGGCGGCGCCATACACGCTGCGGCGGCTCCTCGTCGTCGCTGGACCCCGGACAAGAAGAACTCAGCTCGGAACACGTAGAAAACGCGCTGTTAAGACGCTCGACACGATTCGGTAGGCCCTTGGCCTGCGCTATAGACTTATGGTCGCGATGCCACGCTCGTGGTTGCAGATTTATACTTCAAATAAATCCGATTTTCGTTATTCGTTTGAAATAACGATAACGCAGGTAACACTTGAATATTCATTTCACTATGAAACGTAACGGACTTAAATAAAAACTATTTAAAAAGAAAAAACTGAACTTTCTACTTCAATCTCGAAAGTTCGTATAAAATTATTATTTAAATTTAAATTATGTATATATGTAATTTAAAATACAGTATTTTAAAATTACATATAATCTAACGACTTGCGTACGGTTTGAAAAACGACGCAACAATGAGAATATTTCTGGTGGCTTGCTGGGACTGTGGTGAGTTTTGTCCCCCACCACTCGCGGCGCTGGCGGCGGTACCACGTGACGGGCTTAAAACTAGCACCATCTAGCGACTTCACGGGGAAAAAGGCGATGTACTCTCTCATAATGGACTACGGACGTCAAACGGAACACATAATAAATTTTACAGCGACGCCGTAGTTTACTATTGAATAAACGGAATCGGATATTGTTCGGCTAATATTATCGAGAACAATAATATTGACTATTCGATAAAACATAACAATGAGTTTATACTATTCGAATTGGAAACGGGAGTGTTTCTTAACATAAATTTGTTTTTAATTGAAGGCTTAAATGTTTCGAAATGTGCTTAGTAATCCTCGGCGCGCGTAAAAGGCGGAAAGCGATTGGCTTCGTTACACAAAGGGGAGTATCTTCGCGACCGACACGCAATAGTAGACCTCCCATATAATTAAGAGGGCTCCAGCGAGCGCTCCGACCGGAATCAAAATTACAAAGGTGCGAGGAGTGCGCATTACGGATGAGACGCGAGGATCGTACACGCGGTGATTACAAATGAGGCTCAGAAAGTACTGCTTACGTCGTATTCTATCCAACGTATTAAAGTTAAGAGGAAGTGTGAAGTAAACCTCTTTAAGGATTGTAGTTTACCCTCTAACAAACATTCTTAAAACAATTATTCCATCAATTACCTAGTATGTACACATCAAAAAAACACTCACACAAATATTTTAATAACATTTGAGACTTTTAATTTAGATACTTTTTGGCTTTGATGCTGTTTATGCTATTTAAGTACCTATACCTTGCCGAAATTCTATTTATTTTTGTTGAATTCTTGTATTTGTTTCCTTCATCTCACTAAATTCTAATATTTTGTTTTATTTCTATAACATTGATGGATAATCCAGTTGATGTAAACGGAGTTTCCGCAGCCCGCTTCCACTGTAATTGAGTATTTGAATGAAAATTTTTTTTGTGATAAATGGAAAGATTATATATTAGTTTTATAACAAAACTGTTTTTATTTTTATTTTTTTTGCAATAATTCAAAAGTTATTTCAAAATAAAAATTAGTCTTTGAATCCAGTACCGAAGACACGCCGACAACTCGCGAAGCGTCACCCGAGCGCGTGTGACGTCATAATGTTAGTTTTCACTCATTGCAGTTGATAGAAAAATAAATATAGTTTGAAAAACTAAACAGGATAATAAGATAAATGCATGAAATTATTGTATTGTTACCGGGTTTTTATAAGTATACAAAATTTAAATTAAATCCGTCGGTTTATAGTGGGTCTAAATCTAATCGAAAGGAGAATTGGTTACCTACTTACAAACATATGTTTTAAGCCATGGTTTTAAGCTGATCCTGGCGATCCTTATCAGTATAAAAGGATAAAATTTATGATATTATTGTATTGTCATCGGACCTTGATAAGTGTTCAAAATTTGTGGGTCAAAATCGGGTCGAAACTTCGAAAGGAGTCGGTTATATACAAACATACAGGTGAAGCTAATAAAAGCGTGTTAATAATAAATACAGTGTTTTGATCTATTTAATTTTGTTGTCATTATTAAATTATATATTAATTATATTAATTGTTAATTATATTATTTAAATTTATATTAAAAATGGCGAACCTCAAAAGTTATCGTTTTGTACCATTTTGTACGAATACTACAAAGGCAACTCCTGACAAAAATCGGTGATCATAAATATATCAACATCAAGAATATTATTTTCGTAACTAACTAACTAATTCGGAACCAACAAACAAATCGCATCTTAGCAATAAATTTTCAATATTATTGTCTAGTCACGTGTAATAGCCGTAAACGCTATGTACTTAATAGCTATAACATTATGACGTCACAACTATGGTGACCAGTCATGGCGCGTTTGTAGTCACGTGATTCTAATTTAAATTTCATCAATTTTTAATTGCTTATAATTAACGGAAAAAAATTATTTTTGAAGTTATTTTCATTAAATATCAATATTATTGATAATAAAGTTTCAAAATACATAAAAAAAATCAACAATTTTTTTTTATTCAAATACTCAATTGTATAAGCAGCCTTAAACAGACCCCCGTGAATAAATCACACATTTCACGCCAACTTTTAGCTTCGATCTTGTTTCCGTCTCGCATTTAATCCACCTTAATTATCATGGTTAAGCATCTTCTGTGTGTCTTAAATCTTATTGCACGCCTCATAAGCGAAGCGTTGAGGTGGGTACTACTGTCACTTCGCGCAAAACATCTGATTTTTCAAACTTAAAATGTCTTTATGTATCATACATTGCACTTGTAAGATAATACATACACACACATATTAAGAAAAAACACTATTTTTAACGTTCATGATATTTTTGATGTCATTTTTGTTATTTAAACTAGTTAAAAAACAGTTTAAAAAAGTTCTGTCTTGGACGTCCGTGTGTCTGTATGTGCGGATCCTTTTTCTTGTTAACACGATAGCGACCGAAATACTTTACTAATCGAGTCTTTTTTTTTCTCTTACGCTTGAGTATGCTCAGGAATAGAACCCTTTCATTTGTCAGGGTCTGATTCGATGTGGTTTAATTGTTATTAAATAAACAAAAATAATAATTAATAAATATTTATTTAAAAAAATTATGAGGCGTGCACTTTTGGATTTTCCAAATTATTTCAATGTTATCTTCGCTTTGTCAGAGTTCTTTGGCATTGCGTATGTACTAAACGTATAAGATAAGATTGCTTATTACAACGAGGGTCGGATATTCCTAATTTTAATAATAATCAAGTTTTTGTAACAAGAAAATGTTCGTAAATGTTTGTATCTATGTATTACGGTATTGAGTATGTATCAATTTTACTCTGTTTAAATAAAATATTTCAAATGTTGTCATTTTGTTACAGGTACTTTTCATTCCACAATATATTATGCATAAAGTGCAGTAAGTATAACTTCAACTAGTTTCACAGTTTGACGTTGACTCATGAAATATACGACTTTAACATCCGTACAAACCATTAAAAACATCGAATGTTTTTCCAAACTACCTAAAAACTATTCTAAAATATTCATAGTAAAAATAAATCTTTAACGCCCGCAAATCGCTTTTAGTTACGTAAACTGAATTCAATACTACAGTTTTGTTGGTCGTGGTTCAATCATGGAAAAAGGGATTCAGTTAAGCTTTCGAAAAATCGGATTGTAGATCTATTATGCACTACAGAATTCTACAACGACGTAGAAATAAATTTAACTACGCAAATGTTTATTCAAACCTATGACTCGAATCGGAACTCGCTATTCAAGAATATCGCAATACAACGCAACTGTAAATTTTCTTAGATGTAAAACAAATAACTATTAGAAGTTTAAATGCAGTAGCATTTTAGATATTTATACTAGCTGATTCGATAAATGTTGTTCGGCCCAAACTCTTTTACCTCTTTATGGATTTAAATAATAGTTAATGATTTTTTCTCATGTTAACCTTACCTAAAAGTAACACAAAAATCCTTCGTTACAAACATTGTGACACGATAATTTTAAAATACATACATTTTCGCTATGGTATTATAGGTAGGTCTAATAGCTGTTGTTGTTTCTTCTTTTAATTAAATTTTACTATAAAATACTCGAATATAATTGCGAATTACAACAATATTTTTTTTTAATTTTTCACAGTAGAAATACGTCAGCAAATGTTTAGAGTGATCAATACGACACAGAATTAAATTAGAAACTATTGACACTGCGACAAAAGTTAGAAATTTCCATTCGTTTACGGGATACGGTTTACGTGTTCGTTCTAGCTCTTCACATTTTCACTTTTACAAAGTTGGATAAGACTAAACTTAACTCTTAACTTTTTCAATTATTTCAAAGACCATTTTTTTTTCAATGAAAAAAACTTACTTTCCTCTCTATATAATTGTTTCAAAAAATGCTTATTTGCATCACATTTATTTAAACTGTTAGTTATTAGCAAGTGGTTTAGATAGAGGTAAATACTTTCTGCTGTTTTAAAAGTGTTATAATAATGCAATCATATTTAAAACTTACAAAGCCAGAAGTTTATAGTTACATATTTTGCTAATCCTTAAACGTCGTTCAAATAGGTAGATAACAGCTTTAAGTTGCGAAATAACCAAAGCGTCATTATCATCTATGGATTCTCTTCAACATTCACTGCACCGTTTCGTTCAAGGAACTAACCTCTTGACGACTTCAGGAATGTATTTCAGATGTCGGAGCGCACTTACCTTTTGTTTTAACGCGCCACTCGATTCGACCGCATTCCAGGGAATGTACTCTTTACGTTTTCATGTACCCTGCCGCGATCTCGCATTAAATATGGACGGGTTTTATCAAGAGATTTTTGTTGTTCGTGGAATAGCTCAAGCTGAGCAAGGGTGTGTTTAAGAGGTTGACTTTTTTGCGTGTGTATGGAGAATTCATCTCTCAGGCTGATTGTGTCATGTACATTTTTAAATAAATGTATAAAATGTTTTGTCTGGCATATTGTACTGTAATATACATGTTTAATATGAGGCGAATAACCGAGCATAATAATTCCATAAAATAAATGAGGCAGGTAATTTTATAATAAATAATAAAAACTTTTATTATTTTAACATAGGTAAGCTAAGTTACGATGATGAATATTTTACTACGCCAAATAAATTCTCGTTCGTAGAAGTAAAACCATAGTGAGTTTTACAAAGCACATACTTACTGTTTTATTTAATGTTTATGATATCATATTTCAGAGAATAGGTACTTGTCTTCTCTAAACTATTTAGCCAGGATAATTTAAACAGCTTGGCTTTGTTTTACGCATTAAGCTCAACCGCATTGAATTGAATGCACGATTTACGTACGAGCCACACTCGAAAATTAAATATGTACGAATATTATTTGGATATTCCTTTATAAGACTTCCTGTATTTTTGTACAACCTGCTAGCTTATTAAAAAACATCCACGGTAAAAACTTCCCAATTATATTCTTCCAATTTTAATTAAAAAGCGAAATACGAATTTTAAAAACATATTAAAATCCCTTAACTCAGCGTATTCGGAAAACCGAGCGTTCATTAGAATTCACGTTACAAATGATGACCTTCTTTAATTTCAACAAAAAGCTGACATTTTTGCTCACTTTAAAACAAACACGTACGTGACTAAATTTATTCATTACATCGTGCACATATAATTCTCTTGATTTTGTATTAGGGTTGGCGCCATAAATAGCGGTAAGAGACAAAATGTTTGCTTGGGTCAGCTTTAACGGACTAATAGTGCCGTTCCTGAGGCTGAATAAATAATTTGCAATGTCGAGCTTAATGCTTTAGATAGCCGTGCTCTGCATAGGATTCCTTGAGGTCAGAACAGATTGCTTTACCTTAAAAATACAATGTTGCATAAATAACGTGGCTTACAGAACGACTAGTAAATAATGGCCGGTATTTATGTACGCAGAAACAGTTTACTATTAAATATGGACAGATTTTTTTGGCATCGCATAAATAGGTGTGTGTTTTTATTCGGAAATATTTGTTTATTGTAGCTTTGTTTTCCTTGATGAATAAATTTTCAATGGCTTCATGGAATAGCTATTTGCTTGCCCAAAAGCTTCTCCTTCTCAATGGTTAAATAATTTTTGACATGGATCGTATACGAGTTTATTCATTACATATAAAAATACAAATCTTTCTTCTTTATTCTCCTTTATAATAATAGAAAAGTGTTATAGTATTCCAATAAAGATTTTTTTAAATATGTAGACTTAAAAATGTTAAAGGTTATTCGTTTAATTGACAATAACTTGATAATGAAGTTACAGTAAGTTAATGACTTGAAGTTTTTAAGTGCACAAAGTTACGTCTCGGTCCTCGGTTTGCATCTTAAAACTTGCTCCTATGATTTTAATGAAAATAAACTAGAAAGACTAATAGCGACTTACGAACATTTCTACATTGCAACACAAAATGTTTCCATTGTTAAACATAAAACATTGCATTTCCAGTTGTAAGTTTTTAAACTGAAATTGTATAAAATTAAATTTCAATGTGCATGTAATTTATTTGTGAGCCATATTATTTCTATGTAATGAATTTCCCCGAAGTGTATAATTATTTTTATTTTAATAAATTTTGCCAAGTTGTGTTAATTTTAACGAATTCTTTATAAAAGCTTTGAAAAGATTGATAAAATAGGTAAAATCACCCAGACGCCAGTTTCTCTCAACATTTAATGGTCTTGAGCCGGTTGTGAAAAGTGAAAATACTCATCAACTACATTTTCTTAATAATTTCAGTAGATACTTGTATTTCATTAAATGGAACATTTTGCCGGTATCGTTGGGGATCGTGCTGTTAGCTGTAGGTATACATAAATTGGTGCGAGTAAATCTCCTCAAGCTATCTTTATTAATGCCATTAAGGCGAAATAAATTATGCTTTTAAATTATCATTTTAAGAACACCTCCAACAATTAACCCTCTTAAATAATTATTTTGCTTTCAATACAAATTTGGGCGTAAGGCAATTTGGGCATCGTTCAAAAATATTTTTGACGCTTTATTCCGGCAATTATTAAGCTATTATTTAATGATATTCTGCATTTTGGATCATTAAATCTAATCGGAACGATTAAAAAGGTTATTGTGTTTTAATTTTAATATAGCATTGCCAAACTATTCGAATATAGTGAGAGTTGGTTTAAAACTATTGTCCGAAATAGAGTAAAATAAAAAAGGACGATCAAACAAAGGCTTCGCTGACGAGAATGAAATGTTGCATGTTTTTAATAAATCCAGCGTTAAGTTCTGTATAAAACATCAAACCGAACTATGGCCTTTGTCGATCTACTACAAATAAATAATGAAAACGAGGACAGAGTTCATTTCCTCACTCGGCGGACTCGTTACCTGCGTGAAAAGTTCCATCCAACATAACATGGACCCTGATACATCCCTACTGTTATAATTCTCATCCTTTTCCCTTTATATTGAATAGTTTGACGGTTCAATACCGACCGGTCGATAAAAATCCGCGGTGCGCACGTGTGATTTATTTAATACGATACATACTGGTTTTATTTATGTAGACAAAACCGATGTGCGGTCCATTAGCTTTCATCGTATTCTCGCGCGTGTAAAATATTTACAAGCGATCCGTATTTACCACTAAAATCAGTGGTCTGATAATAATAAGTAGGTAATCATTTGCCTAATAATCAGAAGTATTACATAGTTTGTTTGAATTTATATTTTTACAAATTAGGTCTTTTCATAAACGTTTTTAGGATTGTATGCAGCTAATTACTATACACATGTAACGTAGCTACGAGCTAGGGAAGGCATTTGTGAGGGGAAGAACATTGTTGCCTCGACTGTGTTACAAGGCAGGGCGGATGTAAGTAGACGCTGACCTTTTGATGGCTTTTTAAGAGAATGTGGAACGTGCAAATATGTCAACATATCACTACCACGAGAGTAAGGCCGCGCTACCTAACTGTGTAACATTTAAAGCTCAAATTTTACTAACGGACTAAGTTTAGTACATTTAAAATTCGATAAAATTAAATAAAAATATTTAAAGTGTTTTTCAAATTGCGTCCGAAAGAAATCGTATAAACCCAATTTAAAAACCAATTTACTAGTTCCGATAATAATTAATTCATATTTATACAGTGAAATTCGTAAACAGCTCAATGAATTGCACAATACGCAACTCCAATTACCTATTTCCCGAGTTGTTAAATTAATAAATTAATTTTAAATGTATTGCAAATTTGAGTATTTCAATTTCATGAAAACACAAGTGGATGAATTCATAACACCAGTTAATGTGCACCCGATCAACAAAATCATAAGTTCAGTGATGAAATTATACAGCAAATACCTACTGGTAACTCGTGGATTATTGAAATTGATTGCACCGACTGGTTTGCTGGAAGGGCCACTTAACCCGCACAATACGAAGCAAATAAAACTTATACAAACACTACTGGACTTACAATCAATGCGAACTAGTCTTTGATAAATTGCGCAAAAAGATCAGTTGAAAATATTATTATCCGTTTATTAATATGGATCTAAATATTACCTAAACAAATTCAGGATACATAACATTTTATCAAATAACGTCGTCCCTCGGTAACTTGTTGAGCAAAAAAGATTTATTGTTTATGGAAACTGGCTGTTAATCTAGTTATATCCGAAAAAGCGCCTTGTAAATTGGTGAATTTCCGCAACGTGGATCATACATAGCAATTTTGCAAAAAATCTACCAGCCTTTTTTAATACCGTTATATTTCCATATTGTGTGACCGCCTCCTTGGTACAGTGGTTGACGCGTGAGCGTAGAACCGAGGGGTCCTGGGTTCGATTCCCGGTGGAGACGAAGAAAAAAAAATGTCTCGGTCTGGCAGGACACAGAAGGCTGATCACCTACTTGTACCTAAAGAAAATCGATCAGTGAAACAGATGTATGAATAATGCATCTGCCCCTTACCCCACTAGGGGACACGGGACTTCACTATATTTCCATGTAAAATAACACAAACATATGAATAAGTACAGTGTTTTATTATTTTTAGCATAAAATATTATAAGTACTTTTGCACCTGTTTTTATTCCATTGTTATTGCTGAAAATTGTGATCGAAGCCAATATTCGTATAAAATTTTCCGCTTGAATCAGTATTCATGGAAAGTCGACAAAAATGAACCGAAGTGATAAAAATATTAATTCTCTATTATAATACGTGAGTAAAAATAAGTAGGTACCTATTTGATATTACAAATTATTACTTAATTCGAAAAATATCAATAATAATATCAACTGCCAATGTCTCCGATTTCAACTCCGATTTCAATATAAAAAGTACTAATAAATTTTTGAATAAAGTGCATTAATAATCATTATTATATTTATTTGGTATTCGATTAAATTTTTAAGCGTTTATAGTGTGCAAAAATATTTCTTGATTATTTTTTTATGAAACTAACGCTGATAGACACTGTAACCAAATAGACACTGTATCTAAATAAAATACAAAGTTTTTCTTAATTGCTTAAACATTGCTCATTCATATATCATACTCGTTTAAAACACAATTTTATTTGCACAATTTTCCCTTTGAATGTAGCAGCAACTAAATTGTTTACACTTGCACTAACGTCAAAAAGGTTGACTGCTCAAGTGTGACGTTTGTATACAAATAATTTTATTTAATATTCTGATTCAGTAGACGAAATTGGAATGCTAGTATAAATGGATTATGTTGTTAGGAATTTACTCTCGAAGAACTCTCTGGACATATTATTATGACAACATTTCTAACGACTACAAGCGCTAACAGCGATACGTATTTGTAATATCCGCAATGCGATTTTTATTCCACACAATCAAGTGCATAGAGAAAATCCGTTAACTCGTAGTTATTCCAATAAAAAAACCATGCGATTAAAACGAATGTGATATTTAAATACTATTTATGTTGAACTTTTCCCGTATACCATCAACATTCAATAATAACACGAGTGTAAAACTTCAATCTTGTAATGTAAATAGCTTACAGCTTAATCACGAATAAAATCGCGTATCACAGTAAACATCAATCACTGGATTTCAATCTGCAAATAAAAATATTTTCCGATTTTCCCAATCGGCCAGCCCAACGTATAATTACACCAATAAAAAATCTGAGTCTGGGAACGATTTATTCTCTTCGAGTTGTGAGCTTTGTAAACCTAAATGGAAAAATCGACGACGCGAATGACTCGCCCATCGGATCTATTTATATTAAGTCGGATATTTAATTTCTTTTAGTTTGTAGTCGATTTTCTTCTGCGATGAACATGCTCGATTTCAATTTGTTTTCTCATTTGTCGGTTTACGTTCGATTTCGACCGTTTATATGTTGGCATCCGATACTCAATTTAGTATATAATTTATAACATCATTTATTTCTACAAATTGTTCAGTCAGTCTCTAAAATAATTGAGAATAATATTAACTTTGTTTATTCAAGAGGTATAACGGCAACAGAGACTGAAAGTAATAAATTTCCTTTATTTTATGATTATGACCTAAATACCCCGCGCCCAGTTAATAACACCAGCCCATTAGTCAAAGAACTTAAACTAAACATTCAATAGCATTGTATTCGGAAAGCTATCGTTTTCCAATACATAAACTATAACTTGAGTACAGCACGCCTCCTAAAGCCTTCATTGAAACCTTTTGTTCTGTAATTTGTTTTACTCTGATTTCACGAAACTTAATTTGGAAGGCAAACTTGAAATAGAATTCTTTCTGACGTCGACAAGTCGAGTTAGGAAACCGCTGTGTTCCCAAACAAGCCAGCGGGAACTTTATTGATTATCTTTCCGTATAGAACTTATTAGGTTTATCTTTCGAATGAATCACATTAGTGTTGAACCGTTAAGAATTATAACGTGGCTCGTACGTTCAAATATTTATGTTAAATTCCGAGTACATTCGTGCCTTTGAACCCAGAAAACGTACAAACAAATCAAAAACACGGGCCAGTGCCAGCTTTACGTCCAAGTAGTTGAAATAATGAAATTCCTTGCTACGATCCACTCTGCGGGTAAAAAGGTGCCTTGGCTTCTTGCCACTTCCATCAGTTGTAGACAGTTCTTGGTCTCAAGGAGTAAGAATTAACAACAAAACAGTAACGGAATCGTTCTTGTATAAAAGATAAAATTATAAAAATAATATCTTTTTGGGAAGTAAAGTTAAATGGGCGAACGTCGTTGTTACGCTTATTACGAATTTTGTTCTTATTTGGAATGTAATTAACCGAAGAAAACATAAAAACTGAATCAGATTAAGGTAGATTAGCGCAAAAATTATATTTTTATTAATTATCATCTAGTTACTTCAGAATTATGAATCCCGATTATAATTAATGTTAAAAAAATTAAAATGGAGAACTGGCAGTGCGGATATTACAACTGACGTCTGTCTGACGCTTATTCTAATGAAACATCTCGTTTTGTAATGGTTTGCAAGCTACAACGAATCGTTTCAATGGACGTTGATTGATATTACACTGTCACGTCAGACGGCTAAAATTAGGAAGAGGCAAGCTAAGAAAAGCATTGACTTCGTGTTTAAGTTATAAATATGCTTCAAAATACGGTCCTTGTTTGAGCTTATTTCTATTTTTTACCAGTTGTTTTTCACGAAATACTCTTGATTGTTAAAATTGATTTGTAAGATTGATCTCGCATACTGAACTATAGAGGAAATATAAGAACTATTTTCCTCCACGAAAGCTGAACAAAAGCACTTACATAAACAAGTTGAAATCGAATTATTTCGCACACTCAAAGTGCACAAGACACTATCACAAATTACAATACCATGGTGTGTGGTTTAAATTTTGGCATCAGTGTACAAAAGCAATTCGCTGCAGACGCACTGCGGGAAAACTAGCGAAGAGCCTAAAACGACTAGTAATGAGTGCAGCGCTGAAAGGCGAAATTAAAACAGTTTTTGTTCTAAATATAACTTATGAAACTTATCATGAATGCGAACAAACGCTTTGGTGTATGTTTTATTTGGATTGTAAAGTTTGTTTTTTGGTAATATTGTTTTATTTTAGTCCTCTTATGAGCTTTTAGGATTAAAATATTGATGTAAATAGTAATAGCGCGTATTAATTAATATCATTTTTATTTACAGTACACCATAGAACAAAATTTTTATTTATATATGATTTTTAGAACCGAGAAGTTAAAGTTGAACATAAATATTCGATTAAATCAATCATATAAAGATTGATAAATGATCATAAAATATAACTTTGACCTTCTCACTGTAATATAAAACGCTTAAGATGCAAAGTGCCATTTCAGCAGTGTCGTAAAATAGAACGTACATAAATTTGCTTTAAAAAGGCTTAAGAATCAATAACATGGAGCACTCTTGAGCTGAGCGATAGCCTCCCTCTGAGATGAATGAAGGTAGCTTATTGAAAAGCAATATATCAGAAAAATTGCACAAATCCATGCTTCCGACACAAAATTTGTTACCTCGCTGCTGTAATTTCGGCTGAGTAAAGCTTTATACCTTATGCTGGGGCCACACTAACGTCTAACGTCTAATGCCCTTTATCGCGATAATTATTCCGATAATTTTTAAGGCGTTAAGTGGGTGGCTACACTTGAACGGTCAACGTGAATGCCGATTGTTGGCGATAAAAACGGCGTTAATTTTACTAAAATTCTAGCAAGATGGACGTAGTGTGACCGCTTCATTGCGTTAATTCTCGCGATAAAGCTATCGCCTCGCCAAACGGCAATGTTAATGCCGTTGTTAAATAATACTGGCTACACCTAAAGTTAACGTCCATTATCGCGTTAATTAATGGCATTTCCCGTTAGTGTGGCCCCAGCATTAAAAGAAAACATCAATGAAAGCAATTTCAATTTTTATCCAAATATAAGCAAAACAGTATATTTATTGAACAATCAACATAAACTTTCAATTAGGAGAATCGTTAATTAATTAAATAGCAAAGCAAGCATGTTTGCACAAAATCTTACTCCGGTATAGATAGACCGTATTGCGACTACTAGAATATTTAACCTTTGCCCAGTTTAATATTTATTGAGCAATTCAATTTTCTTTATTCCCACGATACGTCATCAATTGTGCAAAACGGACTGTCGGGTTGGGTTTAAGGCTAACTTTTAACCATGTAGAGTATCGGATATCCCTTGTGACTTGCTTATATATTTATTTCGAGTGACCAATGAATTACTTATCTAATCTTAAGTCATTTATATAAAAAGAAAGTATTTCAGGAGCTGATAAAGGTTTTTGTAGTAAGTACGTAAGTTATAATAAAATGATTGATACTCAAAATTTTGCTCACATGCCAAGCTTTAGTTATAAATGTTTTAAATTGTAAATCTTAAGCTGTTACAGAGACACATTTATTTATCCGATTTCCTTTTTAGCTTTTACTCGACTTCGTCGAACGGAATGTTTTCCTGGTGCATGTATATTTTTGGCACGCACCGCAGCGTAACGGGCTTTATTGATTTTAGCGTTAGAGGTGTTGTTAGGTTCGTCTTAATTGTTTGAGTGACTATGGGTAAATGAATTTTTTTAAATATTAAATGACGAACTTTTGGGCCAAAATTATGCCCAATTTTTTTTTTAATTTCTTTTTCTGGGTCTTTCTTTTCTGAAGATTTTTTTTCTCAAATTAACACAATTTAATTATCCTTATAGATTTGAAAGAAAATTCCAAAATTATATTACACACGTGAAAAGGTGTAATTAACCACGTGACCTTCTGTAATAACTTAAAATGTATCTCGTTGTTTTAAATTGTAGATCGTTGCAGTTGATACACAATAAAAATCTTTATGTGGATATTACACATCTCCACTATCTACACTATGAAATCGCTTGAATTATCCGATTTCGCATGTGCATGATCCCCACGTCTTCATCCGTATTAGTACAAAATTGCAATAGTTAGGAGCGTAAAACAAATAGCGTCCACCGGACCTCACGTTCAGAAGTGCTCCAATTCACTTGCTGTCTTATTACTTCCTGCCTTGACTCCTTTATTAAATCCCAAAGCTCGAAAAATTGACGCAACTTTTACTGGCTCTTCATGATTGCTTGCGTTATGACGATGCTGTGTTTTAGTTGGTTCTTTTCAACTATATGGATGGTATATGTACTTATGTATTAACTCTGGTTATTATTGAAGGGCTTATCGCTCTTAACTAGCTAATAATTTATCAATAAATGAATAATATAATAGAGAACTTATTATTGTTTCTTTTCTTTCGTATGACTACTGTTTGTTAAAGTGACCCGTTGCAACTAAAGAGGTTTTGGGTGGTTCAGTGGATACTTATTAGTCTCGACTTCTTAACGATACGTAGGTACTTATATTATGTACTAAAAAATGCATCTACCCAAAACCCATAAGACCTTTCTTATTATATTCTCTATTCCGATTTCGTTTTTTATCATTAACTGAGTATAAAACATCACTGTAATCGAACATTACATCACCAAACAGTCTGACATCCATATTAACATTTTGACAAAAAGTCATAGTTCTTCAAAGAGCGGCAAAAAGAAAACTATTGACGGGTGTGACATGGGATTGACGGTTATTCTCCTAATATTGGATTTATTATTGGGATTTCGTTGTCACATGTGTGATGTGAATTGTTCTTATCTTATTTAAGGTTCCATATGATCAGTAAACATATCTTCTTGTATATAAAAATGAATCGCAAAATGTGTTGGTAAGCGCATAACTCGAGAACGGCAGAACCGATTTCGATAATTCTTTTTTTATTATATTCCTTGAAGTACGAGGATGGTTTTTATGTAGAGAAAACGTAAATATGTACCACGGGCGAAGCCGGGGCGGACCGCTAGTGATCAATATAATTTATAGTAAATTCTTGTCATTAAACATTATTTATATCTTTCATCTTAATTTAGAAAGAGGTTGAATTGAATTTGATTTAAAAGTAAAGTTTTTAAAATACATAGATAAATTTGCTGTAACTAAGTATATTCGTGTAGATGTTCCTTAAAATCTTAAAGCTAACCTGATAAACGAGTCCGTTCTCCTTGAATGATTACCTGACGTTGCATAATAATGAAGTTTCGCCCTGTACACCCAGATTAGAGGTTCACCAGCGGATGATGATGGGAAGTAATTACTTTAAACCTAACGGACGGCGCTCATGTAAAATTAGTTAGAATTAAGCTTTCATGCGCCCTCCACATAATGGGCAGCGTTGGCCCAACAAATGATCGTCGATGTTTGCCACCAATACAGCGATTATGAATAAACATCTACAATGACAGCCGACATTTATGCCCTCTACACTATCGTGATTGCCTCTACTCGCCCAACGCTGCCCATTGTAAGAAGGCCCCTTAGAGCTTTCCAAAACAAACTATCCTCCATGTATTTTGTCAAGGCAATTGTTAGGTAACTTATCGCCATTTTCTAATTGCCCTCACGAAATTACTTAAGCCGCTCTCGACGAAGCCAACAACCTTACATTTATTACGTTTTTAATTGGTTTCCGGGAAATTTATTACGACTCATTTTGCACGCTTCTTGTGTTACTTGTAAGGAACTCCTTGAAATGAAGAGGTGACCCAACGAAAGTTAATTACAGGTTTTGTAACATTATCCTTTGTGCTATATGAAAGTAATAATTCTTCAAATGAAATAAATGTCATGAGATCTATAGCAACTTAAAGCTTGATAAACTCTATGGTACGTTAGTATATTTTAGGTACTGTAATTTCTAATATTTAATCTCTGTCTGTTAGTAACTTGCTTAAAATCAGTTACCAATCAAAGTTAGTGTGAGCTTAGCTTACACATTTCATTAAATATTGAAGCGTAAGTATCGCACACAAAACGTCTAACACATATATTGACCGTGCCCGGATTCGATTAAACCTTACCCTTGTCAACAAAGTTTTAAGATGTAATAAATCGATACCGAACGAGCGCCGCTCTCGGTTCTCAAGATTCATAAAAGTTTTACCTCGACTTTTAATAAATATCGATACGAACACGTCCCGATTGTTAGGGCGTAATTACTCATTTCTGTTTTTATTGCTACGTTTTATTGCTTCGGGAAACTAAGCTTTATTACAGCTGCATTGAACTGAATCGATTGATTTTTTATCGGACATTAGTTTTGAGCTATCGTGAAGTATAACGGATTATTTTCTTTGGGTATTGGGATGTATCTTGATTATTGTTCTTGTTCTGTGATTATATTTTATTGTAGTTTAATTACCCAGACTAAAATTAGGCCTAGTTAAAATTTCAATCAGATCACAATAAATCGTTGTTTGATGTAAACTAAAACAGGTAAATAACAATTTGCACTTTACAGCACGTCAGTGACAGTTAATTAAACAAATCGCTTAGTTTCAAATTGAAACGTGTGTACTCTGTAATTTCTATTAACTGTAACGGCGTTCGATTAAACCTAACCCTTGTCAACAATTCCCAGCGTAATTAATTTACTAACACTATGTTGGTGATGAAGTGAAAATAAAATTGCATTCCAGGCTATTCAGTTACAATACACGTATTTTCCCATTTATCAAATCAAATCATGGTTACCTATGTTTAAATATCAATAATGAGCTTAATTGCACTATGTATCTTGATGCGAATTATTTATTTTTAATTAGCTGACCCGGCAGGCGTTGTAGCCACTTTTACTTTTTTATCTCTTCAATTCAACATTCACTCACTTATGCCTTAACAAAAAAAACCGAATAGGTCCAGCCGTTCCCGAGTCGACACATTGGCGATCCATTTTTATTTATATAGATATCAGTCGTATGCTAAATATAACTAACTTATTTTATATACTTATTCAACTAGCGGTCCGCTCCGGCTTCGCCCGTGGTACATATTTATGTTTTCTCTACGTAAGAACCATCCTCGTACTTCAAGGAATATAATAAAAAAAGAATTAACGAAATCGGTTCAGCCGTTCTCAAGTTATGCGCTTACCAACACATTTTGGGATTCATTTTTATATCATAGAAGATAGATGTGATTTATGGATGTGAATGGAATTTGCTATTTTTCATCTCCTCTCACTCTGTCGGTAATCAATAATATAAAAATAGCTACCGTTTGCTTTATAATGAGGTGAACGTTTAATGAAGTAGATTTAATGAACTAAAATTAATATAAAATTGTTATAATTACAGAGTTCTCATTGTAAGCTTAATTATTTTACTCAAACAGTCCCAATTTAGTTCGCTTTCATTATCACGATGAATTAACGTAACCGAAATTAGTAACTAACTATTCAAGTATTTTCACAGCTTTGCGTTACGATCGCTGAAATGTTATTAGGTCTTACAATAATTAATCAAGATTTTCTTAATATGTGTAGTTTTGAAACCCGTTTACATTTTGTATCAATAGCTACATACGTCTTACTAATTAGGATTGTGATAATATTCACATTTATTTAATTGGCATTGTTATTAGCACATTCTGTAATTAAATACAAAATGATTAATTATTCTTGTATGAAAAAAACACTACATTTATTTAACAGTGATAAATAGATTCGTTTATACGAAAGCACCTCATTATTCTAAACACCAATCAACTATAACTAAATAGAATCAGTTCGGACATGGCCCCCAAACGCTCGACCCGCACAATATACAAGATAAATCTAGAAAGAAAAGTTGCCAAACAATAATTACAGTAACATTGGCCATTGTTTATCCACATGCCTCTACGACCCTGATGTAATCAAGTCACGAAACTTTTCACCTGCTTTTACGACGCAGTTTAATAGTAACTCTACCATCCGGGCGTAAAAACTTTTAATGGATTGCAAATTCTATTATAAAGTTAACGTTTTAACTTCACGTACCGTCTGTTATTACTTTTTATAATCATTCTATGAAAACGAGCAGACGCTTTAAATCTATGTTCTTGCTAAATTGTAGCGCAGTTAACTATTACGTTGGACGTCTTGTGTGAGAATAGTTTTTTATCTTATAAGATTTTTAATTTTTTCGTCATATTGACACAGATGCAAACGTTCCCAGCATTTTTTTTATAAATTAATGACAGCACATGACAGCTCCCTGGGTAATTGCAAAATATGATAGTAAATTCTGCTCTTCATGTGACGTAAAATCGTTGTGTATTAAAAATATAAAATAAATATACGCCCAAAAGTTTAATACTTTTAAAACATAACAAAATATCCCCTCCGTGTTATTCAAAACAGCTGCCGCGGAGGCGCATTAGCTTTAAGATAATGTGAAAAATATCGATTTCGTGTGACAACAAAATTGTTTCAAAGCTCCAATAAATCTATTCCGAAATGGTATTCAGGGAGTACTCTCATCAAAACTTTTACTTCCATCGCGTCAATGCTGTATCTTCGAAGTGTCGAGAGAAGTTCATTTTATACATAAGATATGACTTCGAAATATAACCAAAATAGCGCATAGATTTATTTTAAGAAAAGAAGAATGTGTAATTGTGTATAGATTAAATATATTGTATCAGAATAATTCGCTTAATGAACTAGTATTCGACTATTTTCCAAAAAAAAATTGTAAAAATACTAGAATTATATTTATCGTTTATCTCTCCAAATTCTATAACGAGATAAACAATAAAAAGAACTATTCTAAAATTATTTTCAACTTTATTTCTCACAGTTTTAAAACAATTGAGTAGCACCTTTTTACTACAATCGACTTCACTTGATGCATTCGTGTCCACTTATTCGTGAACCGACATCAATTGAATTTCTTTGCCATTCTAAAGAAGTGGATACGAGTCGGGACTTTCAATTCTATTTTGTTTTAATGCTTTGTACAAGGTGTTCTTTGTACGTGTAAATGTGACTTGAAAGGATAATATAGAATAGAAATTCTCGTATAAGCTCTTATTCGCTTAGACACAATGACGTAAAACACGCTTATTATTCATACTGTATACTGAAATAGACGCGGTGGTTAAACATAATACTTTATTGTTATACGTTTTATTAATATCACATTCTTTACTTTAGCATTATTTATGTTCCTATTCCATATTATGGGTAAAGTTCAAGGATAAATGCAATCATCTCGTATTGATCACCATACTTGTCCTGTTTATCCTTTGTATCGTACATTCATATATGCGATATAATTTCATCTGAAGCAAAGCAAAGCAAGTGCGTCGCTTAATTTATATATCCCAGACAATAGTTTGGAAACACATTACGTGGGAGTAAACTAAATAATAATCCACTGAAATGATAACTAAATCTAACCAAACTTGTGTTTAACGAAATCATCTGAAACATTATCGAGTTACTCAAGGGTACGAACATGGATGTAGTAAATATAGGTGCTACAAGTTTAGTCATTGACCCGTTGTTATGCAAATGTCAGTGCTAAGGTCGATCGATGGTGTTTCCCCTTTGCTTGTCTTTCATAATATGTATAAGGATTTTTGATGACCTATCTGTTTATAATGAATGAATACTTGTATATAAATACATTTAAATACTAAATTTAAATGTCTTGTATGTACATACGTCAATGCGATAATCTCTGATCATTCGAAATTTTGGAAGCTTATTCTCATATATATTTTTAGATGCCTCTAATTCTGTCCTTAAATCCATATTTAAAATGCCTTCAAATGATTGAAAATACCCCATGGTAGTCCACATTTAAAAACGAAAAACACATTCAAACATTATACAGATGCACTACATCGCCAAGATCCATTTAAGATTTTCAATAAATAAACAGCGTCGACGCGTCACATGCAAAAGCTATTTTATTTAAATTTGCTCGGGGTATTTGCACCGCGAAATATCGTGCACGGGCGGGCCATAAACCCTCTTTGCTATTCGGTAAATGGTCCAGATAAGAGACGAACTCTACTGCACTTCAACGTTTAATGCTTCTTCACTTTCTTAATTATTGTTGAGTACAATATTGAGATTCTATTTCAGATTTCGTTTCGTTAAAGATCAGTATCGATACAGTTTTAAGATGCCACTGGGGGCTTCGAATTGTGTTTGCACGTTTTATCTGCCCTCTGGAGTTATGATATTATAGATACTTACAGGTTTGTTTCAACTGTAGTTAATTTAAAAGATATTCGATTATGAATAAAGGTCTACTCAACTTTTATTTTTATTTTACAAGAAAATATTATGAAGAAATTAAAAATACACATGGCATATTAAAAACATAATTTTCTTTCATCAATTATCATTTCAATTTTGCTATAAACGGAACAATTTTTCCTGTCGTACCTATTTGTATGTAAAAAAATATTTTCATGTCAGGGTCGCGGCGCCATAATTTTCGCCAATCCTATTTTCACGTAAACGCAATAACGGGGAAAAT
Organism: Colias philodice; assembly: GCF_061535455.1. Classification (NCBI taxonomy): domain Eukaryota; kingdom Metazoa; phylum Arthropoda; class Insecta; order Lepidoptera; family Pieridae; genus Colias; species Colias philodice. Next base: position 8,826,858 of record NC_143090.1, read on the forward strand.
TGAAGGGCTTGTCCATAAACAATTGTCGCTTACATAAAGGAGCGTTTAGCCGGCACATTCGCGATGTACGTAAATCATCGAGTCTATCGCCGGCCCGATTTATTTCATGACCCCAATATAGCTCGGACCTTCAATGTATTATGTCGTATGTGAGAGGCGTGCGGTTGTAATGTAGGGTACAATAACTTAAGATCGTCCCATTCAATTTCCGCTGATATTGTCGACGCGCTCAAATAGTTTGAAATGTGCTAACGTCTGATATGGGTGTATTAATAGATATTCGCCGGTCTCGGTTCATTTTGATATGTACTAAATCGCTATTCACCTGGAACGCTTGTATTGTTTGACTCAAAATCTCCAGACTCAGGTTTATTTTTCTCATTATGCTTCTCCCAGACATTTAAATATGCTCGCATATAAATAATAATCGTTTTTCAGGAATCGCAATATTGCCCTTTGTGTAAACAATGTAATTAAAGTTTTCCCTCGTCTAATTTTCTCGGAAATAACAAGTTTAGAGAAACTCCCACACAAGCGGTCTTCATGGAATATTAAATCCATGAACTTTAAAGTATTTTTAAGTTCATTATCCTTGTTGCCAGACTTTTATGGCTGCCATATCGAAATTGAAGCTTGTCAATATTTTACGACGTTAGCGTCACCGTGTTATGATTATAATATTAAACTTATATGATGTTCCACATAGCTAAACAACAAAGGCAAAGATTAATATAACGTGGTTACTTTGTCCGCCATCCTAGATAAGACCAGTTCTAAAGTGGAATTTCGATATTACCTCTTTCACGTCATGATGAAACCTAAGTCTCCATTGAGCTGATGATATACGTTGTGTCCTTTGTACGTAGGTATTATTTGATATAATCCATCGCGTTCCACTATAATGCCATTCATCGTTATTCATTGAAAATGTTATTAGTTTCTCTACGCGCATTGTTGTATAAACAAAGAGTTATCGTTCCTTAATTTAATTATTTTACAGGGAAATTGAGTTATGAAAGATAAGCTAATTTATCTCATGACTGAGAATTATTCATTATAGCTCTTTCGCATATTAATTATTGTGAATAATTCGATTTTATGCATAGGATAGGAACTCCTTTTTAGTGTTCACTATTGACTTATTATGAGATTGTTTTAAATTAACAGAAACGCTTTAGAGGCCAACAGGGATCGCAGATTATCACTACGACTTGATATCTTCTACCATATTTTTTGCAGTCATGTCCTTTGTGTAAACAATCTAGTCAACGAAATGAAAAGTGGACATTTTTTTAAAGATACATAAAGTAGGTATAATTAATGCTCTATGCTGATATATTGTATAGATTTTGCTGCAAGGTAAGTACACCTTGTGGCATGATATTGAACTTTTTAGAGCTACTTGTTACAGTTGTAGTTTATTTTAGTTTCGATGTTCATAACTGTATATCCTTTAAACCTTGTACACGCCACACACACAGGTAACAGGTAATACAATAATCTCTAAATCGTATTCAAGCATTCAAAACCTAGAACAAAGGCAATGCTAGAGCGCGTAGCAATTCTGTAAACGTAGCCGGTGTACGAGACCCGATGGCGCGATTCCAGCTAAGTGCGATTTTACTGTCCTATTCTCTCGATGACGGTACAATTATTTTGATATCCGGATTACTTTATAGCGACTATAAACGGTGATCTTTGGTTTTGTTGCTTTCTTCTTGTCGTCTATCGAATAGTGGCTTAGTTTTTGTGTGTACGGTTTAGTTGATCGTGCGAGTTGACAATTTTGTGTGTACGATTTAGTTGTTCGTGTGTTACAAAGTAACTTATTGCACATTTTATGGTAGCTCTATTTTTGACAATGTTAATTGTACGTTTTATGCTTTATTTTAGTTTGAAATGCGAACGACAATTTCGTGGGATATTAAAACTTATATTTAAACGGTTTAATGCGTTTTCAACGTAGCAATTTGTCGTCATTACAGGCAGTGTCGCATCAATCATCGTCGAACTTTATTTCGCTAAAGGTTTCTACGAGTCGTTTTATTTTTCGTAATATCAACCGCATCGCCTGGAGATAAGTCTTTCATCTTTCGTATACATAGGGCCGCTTGAATAATTCAATATTTACCGACTTGTTAAATATTCAGTCAAATAGTCATTTTTACAGAAATACAAAAAAGTTTGTTTGAAGTACATTCATTCCTTTTATATACGTATTATTCTTAAATATCTTTGATAACGAAAATTATTTAGAATAATTTTGATCTTCTTTTGTAGAGACTTTCGCTTAATCTAAAATTAGTTATTTTTGATACCTATAGTAATTAAATATATCCCAATGAATTAATCGATCAAACTTAGTAACATTCAAATAAATATTTTATCCTCATCATTTTATTTTACGAATTTTTATTGATACAATAAATGTTACATGAATTGATAGCTTACTTCATCAAATCGTTTAATTGCCTCGTTACTAGAACGCTGAAATTCTATTCTCTGCCACTCGGGAATAAAAACCTTTTTATTTAGCGAATATCTCATACATTTTCGTGCAAATGTTACCAGAAGAAACGTTTCTGTGACGTGTCGGAAGCCCGTCGATCATATAGAAGTGACGAAGGTAGACTGTAACCTTATAAGTTTTTCACGCTCGTATCAATGAGGACTTCTATTCAAGATGAGAAGGGACAAGACATTGTCCAGATTCACGTGAATTGAAGTAATCAAGCTCTATTATAAGTAGGTACTTGTACGTGGTGCAATTTAAGATTGCAAATATTGGGATTTAATAACTGAATGTTTTGATGAGCTAAATACTCGTAATATGTGAAGTATAATTGCTTACAATAAAGAAGTAGATGTTTACGTGCGAGATTGTTCGTAATCATAATTTTATGTAACAACAAAAATTTCTGATGTAGGTAAAACAGTATGGTAAAAGTACTTTCCATTTTATAGTTTCATATATAGGTATTATTAAAAGATTAACCGTTCTTATCGTTACTGAGGTTTTATTTATGTGTATGAAATATAAAGGGCCTTACAAAGGTTACCGAACGTTATAATGGAGGCATTGTGATTGGCCCACGAGAGGCAATCTACTGAACTGCAGTGCAGCGTAAAAATAGCTTCATAGGACGTGTAACAATGCCTTTAGACATTCCCTTTAGCGATTGGAAACTAACACACCGATCGACATGCTTTTTAATTAGTCCCTTACAAAGAAATATTATAGCTTAGCTGGCTATTCACAGCTTATCCCACTTTTGTTGTATTATTGTTAATAGATAAAGGAACAGTGATGGGATGAGGGGGAACAATTTGTGGCAATCAATGTAATAATCCGCAGGAATTATCTGTGTTCAGGGATTGGGGTTCGTATTATTCTTATGTTATTCAATTCGTATAAACGACTGTAATTGAGAGAAATATCTATTAGCGAATAGCAGTGTAATAATATACTTCCTACCTGTGTGCAAAATATAAATTACCTTTAAAACTGTAATTTTTTTCGTTCCTAGAAATTAGTATAATAAACATTAAAATCATTATCACTATCTTCGCGTTGTATAACTTATTCTGCTTTGTTGATAAACATTGTTTTTGTTATTGGAATACAACCAAAAGCAAATTGCAACGGTCGTAAGTGTTTGCCAGCAGACAAATCCTCTTAATTATACTCAAGGGATCTAAAATTCAGTTCGGTTTTTGCTGTGTGTTCCGCGGTAATTATGGTTCTTCTATTTATTTAAAGTGCCCTTAATGACTGTACTAGATCAACGTCTGAATAAAGGGTTTAATGGTTCATTTTTTTTTATATTCTATTTAAAAAATAAGTATGGCGTAGTATAAAGATATTTGTCGGGCAATTTTTTTTAATTTGTAAGTTTATCTTGACTGGTAGTGGTAAGCACATCAGTGATAAGACTGAGGGTTAGCTTTTCAGTGAGACTTACAAGAAAATTATGTCTGAATACGCACTGAAGGCTTACAAATAATTTTTAAATAATTTTTTCCTAAACGGGTTTTAATGTGTTATATTTTTTGTGTTCAAGAATATGAATTAATTTCGGTTGCTCTAAATAACTTAGGTACGTTATGTTAATACAAAACAATGCAAAACCAACCCAGTCTCTTTTCACGGTCAAGAACACAGAACATTTGCGTCCAGAGATTGTGTCATATCTGTTTGAAAACTATTAGTTAAAAAAAAATCAAAATGGCCCAACACACTCGCCTACTAAAAATGACAACATTGTCGCTACAGTTAATCTTAAAACACGAAAACAAATAGATAAGGTCCTACGAAGGGTAACATATTCTTGGGAAAGTTTTCAATGTTAACATTAAAAGTCATGACACGAATAAACGATATATCATTTGCGAACAAAACGTCGAAACAAAACTAACTTTGTACATCTATTTTTATTGAAAGAAACGATGCGAAATGCGCAGTTATCATACACGGTCATAACAATAGCGTAGAACCACAAGGCCAGGAAGGTAAAGCCCATAACTTATGCACACCTAAGTCTACCGTCTTAGAGTTACAAATTAAATGTAGCCTTAATTACAAACAACCGCGTCGTCAAACGAAGGCATTCGTCGCTCTGGCTCGGTTCGCGCCACTCTACATTTATGAATGCGACTTTAGAACTCGGGTATTTACGTGAGCCCACGTAGAACGTCTAGTCTTGCTAAACTTGATAAACCTTAATGAACTACTGGAACGTTTGAATTGCGCTTCGTATGCCTTTATGTCATTTCATCTTGTTTTTTCCCATTTCATTATTTGTTATATAGACGTAAATTAATAAAAGGTTGCTAAAGTTAAGGCTTTGTTTCGCGGAGTTTGGGATATAGCTTCACTTGTTGATATGTTTTATATTGATGAATAAGAAATTAAATAGAAGTTGTGTTTACTTTATCGAACTGTGATCAGTCTTCTTTCTTTTCTCTGACAGCTACAGATTGAAGAAAAAACTAGGATTTAACAACATGCCCCATAACTTATTGTTATCAATATTTTATGTTGAGTTAGTTAAAATGATTACAAGTATTCATTATCAATTCGTAATGCATATTAAACAGCTCTTATTTAAAGGTGTTAATCTGTTAAATACAATGAAAGCTTAATTATAACCAAGTGCACACACTATAAAGTCATGCAACTTAAAATTAGCGGAGCCAAGTCAAACAATCCGGCAACGCGGTTAGTTTGAAACTAAGAGACGGAATTAAAGCACCATAATTAATCCTTTTGTCCTCCTGAACTTTACAGATTCAGACGTTGACTAAAATTTGCCATTCGTTGGAGATGATTATTATTCATGATTCCGAAAGTTATGCCTTCGTTTGGGCTTAGTTGCTAGTTTGAGGGAGATATGTCTTCGAACGTTCGGTGAACTATTTAATTACATATCTCTTATGAGGTTATCAATTAGACATTGTTTGAAATGTATATTATTTGCCATTGTAAGTCTTAAAAGAGTAAATAGATAATGGGTAACTATGGCAGCAGACGTTTTACCCTTGGGACATTGATACGTGGAGCTTTTATTTAAGGTTACGAGAATGTTAGTGAACTTAGCAGATCATTTTTAGCAGATCAAAAATAAAATGTGAGTTCTTATCGCGTGCAGTTGAGTTCTACAGTTCCTGATACTTTTTAGAAATAGTTCTGGCGTTTTAACCTTAATAAACGACATTTGAAAAAACCCGACCTGGACCCAGCTTAACGTGATGCTAAGACGTAATGCTACGACGTGATGCTACGACGTGATGCTACGACGTGATGCTACGACGTGATGCTACGACGTGATGCTACGGCGTGATGCTACGCTGTGATGCTACGGCATGTGTAACGGCGTGATGCTACGCTGTGATGCTACGGCGTGATGCTACGGTGTGATGCTACGGCATGATGCTACGGCGTGATGCTACGGCATGATGCTACGGCGTGATGCTACGGCGTGATGCTACGGCGTAATGCTACGGCGTGATGCTACGGCATGATGCTACGGCATGATGCTACGGCGTGATGCTACGGCATGATGCTACGGCATGAAGCTATGGCATGATGCTACGGCGTTTTGCTACGGCGTGATGCTACGGCATGGTGCTACGGCGTGATGAAATATGACATAAATAAATTTTCTAGTGTTTCATTTTACGCGAGTATTTCTAAAAAGTATCAGGAACTGTAGAACTCAACTGCACGCGATAAGAACTCACATTTTTTTTTTGATCTGCTAAAAATGATCTGCTACGGGAAGTTGGCAGATTATTTTTTCAAATGTCGTTTTTTAAGGTAAAAACGCCAGAACTATTTCTAAAAAGTATCAGGAACTGTAGAACTCAACTGCACGCGATAAGAACTCACATTTTTTTGATCTGCTAAAAATTATCTACTACGGCAAGTTGGCAGATCATTTTTTCACAAATGTCGTTTTTTAAGGTAAAAACGCCAGAACTATTTCTAAAAAGTATCAGGAACTGTAGAACTCAACTGCACGCGATAAGAACTCACATTTTTTTTTTGATCTGCTAAAAATGATCTGGTACGGGAAGTTGGCAGATCATTTTTTCAAATTGCGTTTTTTAAGGTAAAAACGCCAGAACTATTTCTAAAAAGTATCAGGAACTGAGAACTCAACTGCACGCGATAAGAACTCACATTTTTTTTGATCTGCTAAAAATGATCTGCTAAGTTCACTAACATGTTACGAGACACATCCATCTTCGCTGTTGGGAATAATTTATACGAACTTTAAACATTTATCTTTTGTATAAAAATTATCACTATACTTTCGTTTTAGTTATCGTACCTGTGTTTTAAGTAGAGAGATTAAGAAATGTTTGATTGTTCATTGATTACAGTTTAGGATTAGGTATTATTATATAGCTAGTTGTAAAATAAATGAGTAGACATCTTTCATTAAAAAAAAATCCAAGATAAAATATATCCATTCGTTATCGTTCAAAACAAAGGAAGGGACCGAAAAAATTTCTCCAGATAACGTTACCTGCCTGAAAAAATAGGCTCTAATAAATCGCACTATGGAACCATATCTACGAATAAGGTGACACATATTGACATAATTCTCCTTCCTTGGTGTTTGCGATGAAATAAAATGATATCACAGCCTGCCGCGACGGCGCCAGCATGTGGTATTATTTAACGAATTTGTTCCCTATGATCTATCCCCAAAGCACATTTATTGACTATCTGCATGAAATACAGATATTGCATCGGATAAGATAGACGGAATACGTAAATCCAGCGTCTGGGGAATAACAATGGAGCGCTGGTAATCTGAGCATGTATCGCTAGTGGTTTTTGGTTGACTCGCAAGCTGTTGTTTGGTTTGCATCTTGTTTATTTGTGCAGTATAAATATGTACCTGTTATAGTGTGAGAGTGATGTATGTAAGATATTTAATTATAAGTTTGTATGCATTCCTAATTCAAATAAAAAGGGCAAGTTATACAATCAAAACAAAATTTCGTTTAATTATATAATACGATAATTACCTAATACCTTGAAAAGTATGATTTTGTCCTCTTAGATTCTCATTTTTCCTTTTCACTATTTAAGTTAGACATTCTGTAAGAGCTATTATACAATGGTCATGTCCCAGCGAATAAAATGTACCAAATAATACAAAATCATTGAAGCAGAAAAACAACACATTAAAACCGTTCAAGTATTGTAAGTCGACGTGACAATGTGAAGACGTCATAAGAGTAGGGTTGAACATATAACAGTGGGGTCAAGTGTAATACATTCCCCACTGGGTTGTTAGACCGCACCTCGACTTATCTTTTTGTTCCTAACTCAGAGTTTGTCGCGAGAATAATATGTTTTTCCTTCGTGTTCTGGAAAATCACCATTGTTCTTACAAATACTTTCAAATTTTCAACTGACTGAAAAAAGTAGGTGGTTCTCAATTCCACTGTATTTTTGAGGGGGCTTCTTATATCAGAAATTTCGACTGGGATTTTAATATTCTTTTTTTTGAAAGCTGGTGCCATACGGTAATAGTTCTATTTGCATTAGGCCCAGTTCTGACAATTTTAAAACTGTTTATTTTTTTGTTAAATATATTCTAATATCTTGTTCAAATTGACGTGAAAAGGAGATGCTTATAATATCTAATCGATTGAGTTTCAGATATCACAATGCAATAGCTTCTAGGAATAACCGACTAGACAATAATTGATGGTTGTCAGTTCATGAATATTTGCCTCTTAGTTGCGTTCACGATTGATAACACGTACCGTTGGTAAATTATTACGGGGACTTGAATGTAAATCGTTAGAGCATTTTGTATAAATTTTATATGTTATGTAATTATTCATAGTACTATATGATAAAAAATATTTGACGCTGCAAATAATACCAGAAAGTACCAGAAAACATACGTGAATTAAAACATTCGTTGGTTAGTAGGTATCATTGCAAAGATAGAGTATTTTGTGAATATTCAGTATCTAAAAAAGTAATGAGAGACGGCGACTTCAAGCGAATGACACATCTCTGGATGTTTTGTTGCTGTTTCAGAACCCTTTTAAAATTTATTACGTACTTACTTTCCGCATCGTCTGCACTGAGGGCGCGTTCCCACTATGTCGTAACGACTAATTTATCGTTCGACGACTGTCGTCTCTACCTGTTCCCATTATAACGATTGTTTGTCGTCAACATTTTTTATCGTTTAGCGACTGTCGTATCTAGCTGTTCCCATTGGATCGCGACGACATTTTATCGTTTCCTGGCAGTCGCTTTGTCGTTTACACATCATCAGCAAGCTACAAATCTAGTCGCCTCTGCGTTCGCTTGGTGATTACTAGTGCGTTTACTCTCCTGAGTGCAATGGACGTCATACGATAAAAAATCGTGGACGGCAAGTCCACGATTTTTTATCGTTTTACGACTGTCGTGCTTGCCGTTCCCACTGTCACGACAAAGTGTCGTCACTGCAAAAACTGTCGTAGACGACAGTAAATTGTGTCGTTCTAAATGTGAACACCTCCATTTAAACATATAAGCCACGACACTTAAAACTACACGATTATCTGTCGTCACGACACGGTGGGAACGCGCCCTGAGAATAAATACTAATTTCGTGAATAGTAAATATGGAAGTGTTTTAATGTTTTTGAGTGCTACGTCCCCATCGGGCAGGAATGCATATTGCATAGAGCACTGTTTTTGCAAACGCTTTGATTTGAATATAAATTACTATTTTATTTTAGTACTAACAATATCTCACTTTAGGTATGGAATGAAAGTATGAACGCCCTTATTTTTAAATTTCAATAAGGTTTCAGGTTTTCAAGTAAGGTTTGAAATTCTAATTTCCAAATACCAAATATCGCAAGTGAATGCAAGATACATGTTGTTGTATAATAATTATATTCGCATGATACACAGTGCAGACAAAAAAGAGCAATATAACTATTACCTACTTAGAATATAGACGACCCATGTTAGAAAATACAGACGTGCAAAAAGCATGTGTCATGTTACACAACAAATCCCCAGGCCTCAACTGCGATATACAGCGAGAGGTCTATTTGCTTGATTACCAATAAAACAAATAGCTTTCAGAAAACCTACCATTTGTAAGTGTCGGTGGCCTCAAACCAACCGACTCATTTTTGCGTAGGTCACATTGTACAGAATGGAGGTTTTACGTCTAATTACCTTGCTTATCGTTCTTTTGTCTGAGATAAAAATAGGATTTATTTAATTTTAAACGTCGTGAAATTTTGTCTGGCTTTCATATTTTATGTTTTACAAGCTCTTGGGAAAATATTTTTTTAATTATTTATAAAATGAGATTAGAATAAATCTTGTATATTATAGGTTTAAATTATGGTCATTTTTAATTAACGTGTGCCGTTTTATTTTCAGGTAAATGCAGCGTTTAAACAACTTTGGTATGAAAATAATATGTATTTTGTCGAATAATGTGTTGTCGTAAGAATTAAATTTCTACAACGGTCGAGCTTATTTTGTTAATAACAAGGTATACATTTATTTTGTTAATAATTGTAATAATTTTTGGCCAACTACTGTATTTACAAGCGCGACATCTATCGTCTCTGTGCCAAATTACCATAACTCCGATAGATGGCGCTGTTACATCGTCTGCAAAAACATCCCGTTATTCAGAGACATCTACGTTTTCAGCGTGAATACAGAGCTACATTCGCCCCTCCCGTAGGATATACGTAATGAAAAGACATCGTAGTTCTAGCTCTGGTTGAGTTGTCGCAGTATTTCGAGAGAGGGCAGCATTTATACCTCGTCTTGGTGTAGGGTAACTTTGATATGATATTATTTGATATAGATAGATAAACATCTTAATGAGAAATATCCTATTCATTTATAACGTTATTTTATATATTATATACGCTACAAAATATAATTTTGTATGGTATTGTATTGTACGTAGACCGTAGTTGTAATTAAAAAAATTAAATTACTTTTTATAAATTAATTCTTTGTTATAACAAAGAGAGGCGTAAGCATTGTGGTGAGATTTTATTTAAAACAGCAGTCAGTAAATACTGAGTTAGGACTTTTTACAACCACAATACACGCTGTTTGCAATTATTTTTCTTTTCGTGTTTACACGCTTTTGCATTTCGTCCCTTCGCTTTGTGTCCTTATTTTATTCGTTGTTTTGTATTTAGTTTCATTTAATAAATTAATGGTCACTCTGAGAATTTTTCGTATGATTTTATAAAAAAAAATAAATGAATGAATTCAGCATTATTTCTTTTAATTAATATCTCAATCGAAAGAAATCAAATTCATTCCAATCAGAGTCAAATTCAACGAACCAAAAAATATTAAAATCCATTCAGTTTTTTATACTTATAAGGGGTGTAATTAGCACGACGTTTTTGCCTAAACCTATAAACATTTTGATCTTAGTTAGTCAAAAATGCCATGAAATCGTTAACTTAAACACAAAGGAAACATTATTCGACATTATAAATGTTATCGACTAATCGCGCGACTTGCTGAAGCCATTAATCAAAGTTCATTATCAAATAAATGAGAAAGTTTTGGATGCCCTCGGGACGAAGTTAGCTGAACGCCACAGGTGTTAGCCGTAGTTCATATTTTTGTGGTTCAAGTATGAATAAGTAATCAATCTATACTAATTGGACCAATATTAACTTACTTCGGTGTTGAACATTTGTGATGAGAAATAAATTGTATACGAATTAAATAATACTATATTATAAATAATATGTACATGAATTTTAAATTCATTGTATTTGAATAAATCCCTGTCATAACAATCTTTCCTTTAATTCATTAATATAATTTAAATTTCTTCACTTGTTCTTCGAATAAACTTCGAACGTTTTTACAGAGACAATTAATATAATAAAAATCGACAAATATTTTTATTAAAGTTGTGTTTGCTGCAGCAAGCATAATATTGATGATGAATTAAAATGTAAATCTAACATTTATATAACTAAAACCTTATCCTGAAACTCGAAATGTACGCAGTACCTACATAGAGACATAAAAATACCTATAGAGTTCATATGCCTAATAACCTCGTTTTTCGATGTCGATACCAGACACTGTACAAATGTTATCCCTGATTTATAAGTTTATTTGTCTTTTTTGACAACGAGGAAAATACGAAATGCGTTTGCTTTCTGAGTTTGGGTCCACGATTTAATATTATGGATACGTAATAAGGAAGAAAACATTTATTACATAATATATCTAGTTTTTATCTGTATCCAACAAAAACAATTCAACTTGCAGACGTGACGCTTGTAATTATTTTTTTAACTGAGTAATAAATTATATTAAAAATTCATTATTATTACATAATTTTCATACCTTCACTAATTTTGTAAATTACCTTTTTACAAAAGTAAGTTGTTTAAATAAACGAAACCAAAAATTTTAATTAAACGTTGAGTTCATAAAATTTTAAAACGCGTCGTTATAATTACAGGCTCTTCACAAGTTACTAAGTAACGATCTCCGAGCTTTTATGACTAATGTCCTCGTAAATGTAGTAACTTTTTAACTATTCAACTAAATTGTTGTTAACGTACTGGAAGAAAAAGTTTTGTGACTTCATTTTCACTTGAATAATTATCAAGGGCGAATCTTCCAATCATATTAACCCAAACGTGATATCTCGAAATCTCACTACTATATACGAAGCAACTCCGGACCGTATTGATAAATTAGATCCCGAACTCAGACCTCAATTAGTTTCTGATTATCTTCTAGTACCTATAGATAATTACGTGCGGAGCAAACAAGATAAGAGTATTAATAAGTTTGCATATACGAACATCAAGTAATACTTAACTCGTTTCAAAAAGACATACGACGTCGTATACGTTACGTAGAAGCGTAACAAAGTTTTATCAAGTGAAAAGTGTATGTCGAGACGCTCGTCGGTAATAAAGAAGGGAATTTATGGAGGATTTATGTGTTTGTTATGACGAAAGAATACCCTGTCATCGGTGTCTCGAGTTTTATGTAACACGGTGCGATGCGATAGCCTATTTCTCATTTAGATACCCCTTTTATATTGTCCAATTTTACGTATTTATGTCTTTAACTTCGCCGTAATTTGAATGGCTCAAGAAGCAATGAACGCTCAAACTCATAATTCGATTTCATTCAAATTTCTCACCCTCTAAATAGATTAGCTATAGCTCGTTCCCCTTTTGCGAGGCTAAATCAGAATTCCATTCACGATAGCCCGAAGGTCGCTAGCGAGATTAAAATAGTCGAGTACTTTTACAGAACCAACGATACTGAGTCGCTCTTTTCCCGTCTTAAACATGCCACTTATCCTCTTTGCTTTCATCTTGACTGAACTAAACCGGTTTTGTGGACGTGGCCGTTACTTGAGCACGAACTGATAGAAGCTTTCTTAATAAAATATATTATATACTAGACGTGGGCAGTGTCCGTGGTCCATACGTTGGCAATCTCGATTATTTATTCTCGTCTCAAAAAGATATTAGGTTTAAAAAGCTGTATGATCATCGCTTTAAATACAAATATCACATCTAATAAATTGATTCGAATTGTCCCATTTATCTAAACACATTGCATTGTGGTTATGATTGTTTTAATTAAATTGTAATAATGATGTACTAATGATGGCCGGTAGTCGAAATGTTATCACACTTAGCCACTTATCGTGATTAAACCTACATTTCAATTTATTAATTATAATTCCAATTGTATTAATTGTAATACAAAATTATGAATTCATTATACATTAAACAAATTTTAAGAACGTCAAAGACTCGGCGTATGAATATTGGTACTTTTGTACATAATTGGATATTTAATAATAATTCAGGTATAATAAGAAGTATAATAATGCCATTGAATGAAAACCTCATTGTCTCGTTACTGTAAAGAACAAACTTCCAAAGGAATTCGTTTGTTCTTTGTCCTTTAAACGTAATGAAATACAGTGAAACTTGGTTAAGTGGGACCTGGATAAGTGAGAAACCTCCATAACTGGAACTCATGCTGAGGTCCCAACACTTTGGCACTAGATTACCTCTGTTAGTGGGACGAGGTAAACCTCTATATCTGGGATTTGTTCTTTCGATTTATCATCATAGTTACCTCTATAACTGAGACAGCAAGTAAATTTTATATGCATAAACCTCTGTAACTGAGATAACATTGTTTGTTTACTCATTCTTATGCAACCCACAAATTCCACACGTAATTCCAAGTACGTAAGTACAAATTTTGAGCTTCAATTACCTTCAGTTTTAGTTTCGCTTTACTATCATACAGATGTTTATTTGAAAAATGTCAAAACGAAAGCTACAATCGTTATCACCCCTCTGTAAATGAGACAGATATTTATTTATACCTGTATATCTGAGACACTGGGTAAGTGGAATACCTCTATAAGTGAAACGACATTGCAGGTCCCTTGATGTCTCACTTAACCAGGTTTCACTGTATTACGGTCAGTTAATTAATCATCGCAGGATATTCGTTTTTAATTAGCCGCTTGTTGATTTATATTTAATTCTCTTTTAGAATTCATAATTATTCTGAGGATTATCTCAGTGGCATGTAGGGAGGTAATTTATCTAAATCATTTAAAGCTGGCATGATTTTCCTCGTGTATTTTATAACAAGATATGTGATATATCATTTCATATTCACAAAACTTGTATGCCTATTGTTGTTACTCTTTCTCACTTTATTATTGTTTCAAACTTCAAATTTATTACTACTTTGTTTCTTTCGTTTACTTTTCTCCATGTTACCAACATTGTCTCTGAATTAATATAGTTGGTTAAATTAATAAATGTACAATTTTAACTCTACATGGTATTAGACATATAATTTGTGTATTAAATATATTATATAAGTGGCTTTTAATAAACACATGTGGCACAATAGTGTTACATTTGTTAAAGCACTAAAAATGCATGTATTTCAACCCAGCGAACGCGGAGCTTAAAAGCACAGTACGAGTAAAATATTACTATCTAAAATTGTAATACTATTGTTTGTTAATACTTTTGTTATGTTCTGATTCCACATTGCACATGAAATGTGGTTTTTGTAATTAAAATACAGTTTATTATTTTGGTAGGTAACACGTGTAATTTATCTTCAAACATAAAGCTTGTAAATACCAAAGTCCTTATAGCTTTTAAAAGACTACTGTCCAATGTGTCCACATACTGGGTAGGTATTACAGGGAAAGAGTAATTGCGCCTTCGGTTCTCCTTTCTAACAATATGTAACAAAGCATGTAGCCTTTGTAGTGATATTCTTTTACACTATGTTAACGATCTGATAGATTTTAAAAAGCATAATATAAAAGTGGATTTACATTTTAGAAGTCTTTACTTGCATTGAATTAACTTTTGGCTTTCCCTGACGTTTATTATCATTAAAATTTTCCTCTTAAATCTATCTTCTACAAAAACTTACAACTATCGAGTACCTAACCTACAGAACAACATGTAATATTTGTAGTTATATTTGTATTTGTTTACCATTTATCATACATACATAAACTTTCTCTTATGAAAATACATTGTGCTTAAATTCGCCACGCCTGAAATTCTTGAGGCCAGCTTGATATACCGGGGTCGTGGATTCACAAGCGGATTTATCTGTTTCATTTCATTGCGGCTACAAATAACAATGCGTCATGACTAAACAGTATTGCGGGCCGCGGATAGCTAGGCAGGAATGCAATATTGTTTCATACGAGTCGAGTGCGCTCCACGGTACAACACGGCTCAATATCTGTGGCAATAACTCGTATATAAGTTAGGTTAGTTATAATGAATGATTATGTTTGTACAAGTTCTGATGTGACACACGCTAGTTCTAGCTTAGACTCGGTTATCAAAGTCGAACGTTAATTTGATATAAACGCTAGACGGTGATAGGTAAAGTTCAATGTTGACTTGTTGTTCGCGTGTAGTAATAATATTTGAATTTATAGCATTTGAATGTAACCCTATCTTAAGGATAGCGGAGAATAACAATATGACAGAAGTTAAAATATTGTTTTAAATGTTTGTTCAAATTTCTACGGTTATCACGCAAAAATTACTTAATGTGAATTAATGCAAACTTCGCTAGTGTACTGTTATTCTTAATTGTTAAGAGTTACTTAAATCAATAATTAATCTAACTCTTTAAAATGGCTTCGTACAAAAATCATAATAATAATTAATAAAAATAATGAGTAACCTATTTTCTACTTAATTATATAATAATACCACGCAGCCTTCATTTTCTGCGAATATAAATTATCATTGTTTACAAAAAATAGATTAGCCGACTAGACTAGACGAAAATCTGGGAACAAATAACGTTGTCACGTTTTGTACCGTACTAATGAATAGTTCGATCGTTTTATTTGCCAATACTATCTTATATCTATATTACTACTGTTACGAATCTACACAAAAACATCACCTACAATAAAATTGTCTTTCATCAATTAAAAGAACAATTGAACATCTCCGAAATGAGTTTGTTTTATCAGATTTCATCGATCTTAATGGAAAATCCATCTTGAAAGATAACTTGATTTATTGTTAACTAAGAATATTTGAACAAACTTAAAAATACTTTGTTTTATAAGTTGCAGATATGTTTTAATTTAATAAAAGTTTTAATGTACCAATGTAATGAGAAGAGCCACATGTTTCCTATTTGTAACTTTCAAGATGTTCATCATAAATCTCGAGATTACGTTAAATTAAATTAACTTCCGACAGAATTCTGCGACGTTATGGATGATATCTGAGCTACTTTGTATATATATTTTTTTTTTAATTTCTGAACACACAATTAAATTGTACAGAATTTGTGATTGAAAAAATTGAAATTATTCACAATTTAATATCATCGGAAAACTTCACGTAGGTATACCTATAATACGTAATAGAAATTAATAATTATAGAGAAGAATATAATCAATTTTACAGAAGCTAGAGATGTATAAATTTATTTTTGTGTAAATGCAATTTTATATTTCCTCAAATCGTTCCAGCAATGTTGTCAGATTAAATTCTTAGGCATATTTTTTACCAGGAAGTACAGAAACGAGCCTGATTTAATAAAAAGCATTTGTAATTCTTTGAATCGCAGTAAAATGTCATCATATTGTATACCATTACAAAGACGGAGACATTTCATGTAAAAAGGATTAAAGTATTTATAATAATGAGATTTTGTGGCAAGAAAATGGTCTTTGTATTTCATTATTATCATGGTCTGACGGCTTACTGAATTCAAGGCACTCCCTACCATACACACTTTGTTATATAAAAATATGTGCATAATCAGATGCCCGCGCTGTTCCTAAAATAGTTACAAAGAGACAAGGATATTAAATTATTTTGGTTACATTACTGCAAATAGCTTTTATCTTTTGCTCTACCAAATAGATTTCGTCACAAGATACATAAGTAATACTATAGTTAATAAGCTTATTTCTACAATGTATTAAGGCTACCACATGTATATTGCAGATTAACATGTCATTAAAATATAGCTAAATAACAACATTCGAAGCCTCAATTAGGTAAACAATTTTTATACATTAATATACAATTTAAATGCAACATGCTTGTAAAGTTATCGCCAGTAACAGATTCGCAAGTAATCCGACGCAGGCCGTGTAAGCTCCGGCTTGTCAGCTGAATGTTAACACTTGGCTTACCGGTATTACCGTCGTAAACTGGACAGTGGACGCGACTGTACCGATAGCTCTTATCGGAGGTACGACAGCTGTATTGCTGTCCTGGGTGTACCTACTTGTGTAGAAAATGCGTAAATGCTTATTAGAGCCTGTAATGTGTAGGTAATAGTGTGTTAACGATCTGGCGTAATGGGACCGAAAGGATTATTTAGGATGCTACGTATGCTCTGAGGGGATTGTTTTTTTTTATAATTATGTAGATAATTCGTTGATAGGTAGTAATTTTGTGAACTGCTGTTTTATTTTAGTTAGTCACAAATTAATAAAATATACATAAAATGGTCACTTCGATAAATTGTAATAATAATGTATTTAATAAACTCTAACTAACATTATAATAAGAAGTGCCAGTTCTTGCTACACTATGAACATCCTGTTTGTATACAAACAGGACTATGCTAAATCAAACTGAAAATACGCTAAATCACTGTGATTTAAGCGGGTTGAGCAGCTCACAACCCGTAACTCGGGAGCGGGAAAGCCTTCAAGAGGCAAAACGAAACAGCCCAGTGTCACTGTGAGACCGCCGCGTGAGGACGTGTGCACTCGACAACTGTACCCTGAAACGCGGCAACTTTTTACGTATCACATACAAAATAATTAAAAACAAATGTACACTAATACTTGACGTTTTAGTAGTTAAACTCGGTGTGCGTTAATAGTTTGAAATGGACACGGAATCTACCGAGTCAGAAATTAAATTCTGATAGAAATGCTTTGCTATGTAAGTACTTTAAAGTACCTTTTAAATACCGCTGCCATTAATTTTATCTTTGACCATTCAGTGAAGTTAATTACAGCCGTCCATTAATTACTTATTCATAATTTTATTTATCCTGCCATTTTTATTAGCCAAGTTGCTTTATGATTTTTATAGGTCTATTTAAATAAGATTTTATATTACGCTATTATTTGTGAACTTGATTTATTGTTTCCATGTTTCTTTATACATTTTAACACTCTATTTTCTTATAATATGAACCTTTGTGAAGTGTCATTTTTACGATTTTTTTTTGTTTCAATATAAAGCTGTAGATCAAAAAAAGGACAAAAAGTAAGATAAGAAAATTGAATTGTAAGGCGGGATCCAAACTAATATATTTGGCTTAACCGTGGCCTTAGCTTCGACCTAACCAGCTCACTCTTCATAGATGAGAATTGAAATAGCGCCGCACGTCTGAACTTTTTCTTACATTTGCCTGTGATGAAAATGTAGAGGAATTGGACATTTTAATGTTATAGAATTTGTATCAAAATTATAATTATATTAGCTTTATTAAATTTTAATTAAATTCACATTACTTTTGATGGCTACGTGTTGCTTTTATCTAATTCGTGAATAAGTTATACGAACAAATTTAAATTGTTTTATATACATATCAATAGGCTTCAAAATAATATTTTAATATTAAAAATTAGCCTTTCTTAAACTTCTATCACCTACGATCACGTCTCGTAATAATTTTATGCATTGCTTTCACGAATTCCATCGATACTCATGTTTAAATTAATATTTTAATCCATTATCTTGTTAATAGCAAATAGTTTTTGGCAACGAATATGGCACACAGCTAAACGGGTAACGTATTTTTATGACATGGAAATTTAAAGGTTTGCCAATATATTAAAGTTAATGTTTGAAGCAAGAGGATTATTGAATCTTAATCATGTTAGGAGTATGTTCTTCAGTATTTTCGTGAGTCTATCATAAATTATTCGAGATTTTTTGAAGTAAAGCAGACGTATGTTTGTGTTTGTATTTTTATTTCTGTAAAGTCATCTAAATAAATACATCTTGCATAAGTAAAATAAATATTTAAATGATATTTTTCGTCATTAAGATGAATACTTAACAAAATATTATATTTTCATTTAAATAGTAATAGTTAATAAAGTAATTATATATTCTGTTATGAAAAGATTATCATTTTAAAAGAAATAAAAATGATAACATGTATAAACTCAAGTTATCGAAAATACCGAATACATTATACGATCATATAAACGAATGGCCTATACAAAAATAAATTTAATGGATTGTATTATAAGAAACAGCTGTAGTAATTCTCCAAAAGACCGAGAGGATTATCGTTATCTTTAATAGCC
The DNA here is from genome assembly GCF_061535455.1 of Colias philodice. Taxonomy (NCBI): domain Eukaryota; kingdom Metazoa; phylum Arthropoda; class Insecta; order Lepidoptera; family Pieridae; genus Colias; species Colias philodice. Next base: position 8,846,255 of record NC_143090.1, read on the forward strand.
AGATACTGCGGCCACTTAAGACTAATATGCTTAACTGAAACTGTTCCACCCATGCGAATAAGCCTTTATTTTTATATACTTACAATAAATTGTTTTCGTTACAGATAATTTTTAAGGAGCAATTCCTTTTCAATACAGGCTGTTATTGGATCATTATCTGTTAGAAACCTCATAAGATACCTACTCCTTTGTAGTGCGTCTATACAAAGACTTAAAGTGATCGGAAATACCTACTATTATTGGTACCAATTTGAAGACTGTTATGATGCTTACTTTTCTATTAAAAGATATTTTATAATACACGTCTTGAAATATTTTTGCTTTTAATTTTCAATAGTACTGATTTAGTTTTAGCTCATGCATCCTCTAGCGCACGAAAAGTTTATTTTGTTTATTCCTCATTACGAATATAGTCTGCTTTCCAAATATTAGCCAAATTTGCTATCCAAATCAGTAGTAGGTTTGGAGTTTAGTCGTTATTTTATTAGGTAATAACATTCACTTCCACCCAAATTACAGACAAACTTTCAGAACAAGCTTTATGACATCAGTTGAATACATATTGGTACATATAGGTACAAGTATGTATTGTAGTATTAAAACGCTGTCATCGTAAAAGATAATTTTAAAATTTGCGACGACATTTTACACGGACGCAATAAAATTAACAAAATGAGACACCATTAAAGTGTTGCATCATTTTAAACTTTCCGAAAGCTTATGAGTTGCAAACCATCACATTGTCACCTATTTAACAATGTGATTTACGTCCAGTAGTTTGTGACAGTGAAGTGCTTTCCTTTGTTGTTATATTAATATTCACGGCGCATTTCCAACGGAGTTAAATTGAAGGCTATAGACGAGAAGTTTGCGATAAATAATTTCATTTAAATGTACAAATTAATTGTGTTTCTTTAAATTTTATGCGAGATAATTATTGCCTATAGTTATCCATTGCTTAATTCTATAGTAGGTACCTACGCTTAAAAATCTGTAGACGTATGCTAACATGGCATAGTTGTTTCTTTATTTATTAAAACTGTGTTTTATATATGACTCTCATGTCGACAAGACAGCGTTCTATACGATGCATGCATTTCTAAGCCCCATATTGTCTCCGAATTCTGGTGACGGCATAAATGGGTCGGCTTGATTGGGGACAGACCCAATTCGCACCCCGTTTCCTATAATCTGAGACGTCTGCATCATAAGGGGTAACCTGAACCTGTGCATACTTCTTAGAGAAGCAATCAGCTACGTGTCAATGAACGAACTAAAATTTAGCAGATGTTTCGTGCATCGTGCGTCTTGTATGATGGATGTTTGACTCCAAAATAGATGATATTCCAAATACTTGGTATAGATTTTTGAATAATTATCTCTTAATTACAATTGATAATGCACTACTGAATTATATGTTATAATATCTTACAATAAACCTACTTTATACAACAACATCACACATCCGTAACTTAAAAAAAAAAATATGTAACAAATTCTTTACGGCATATATTTTTTACGTATTTTTATTTACCATCGCACCAATGCACAACGTTATTTTATAGCATCGATAGATTGTAACGAAGTGCAAATACGACTGATTGGATCGATCATTTTCTCGATTCTCATCCATCTATAACAGACTTTTCTGCAATTGAAACTGCTATAGCTACATTTTGTGTCCAATAAAATTTATAGCCGTCTACAAGCGCAGTTAAAGTGAAATATTTCGTACATACAAAAAATTCCAACGCTTGTTAGCCGTTGTTTAAACGTACGTTGTAAATATATATTGATATATGAGAGATTAAATCTATACGGACGTTATTTATTACAATAGTCACCATGTAATCATTTAGCGAAATGTGTAGCGTAACTTACTAAATAGCTGTAATAAAAATGTCATATTTTCTCATAATAGGACATTTTTGTTTATGCCAAGTTTATTTCACGACAAAATTTCTAACAAAATGAAACGAACTGAAACCCACGTAGAACCAGCGCAAGAAACATATTGCTCAAATACATTCTTATCTTGTAGAAAGGAAATTGAACCTGCCATACTTTGATAGCATAAAAGCTCTTATCTTATGACTCTTGAAACCAAAAATATATATAACCACGTTTTAATGTAACGTAATTATTTGGTGAAAGAATATTTAGTGCATGAAATTGTTTATAATATAAATAAGCCGAGAGCAGGCTGCCAGGTCGCGAGGTTAATTTAACTGTCTAACAACACCTGCGAACGTAAAGTGTCACTAAAATTGCGCCGCCACAAAAGGGGACCTCTTTCAGATTTTTATACAAGCCTTTTTAACGATGTTGCCGCTTTTATTAGATTAAATATTAACAAAAGTTTCAAACGCCGCTGTAAAAGTTGCAGAGATATATTTCGCTTTTCCAGGCATAAATTATTCTTAGTCATCATTAATAACCAAAACTTGGGCACTGCCGTCAATCATACCTCGCGAGACGCATTTTATTAAAATAGAAAGATAATATTTACATCTGGCAATCTCTTCCGCGAACATTTGAGTGTTCGAAAATAAATAATGAAACACTTGTACAGGTGAGTTTCATCAAGTGAAATGATTTATTGTTGTCAACGTTACCCATGCAGGGCAATATAAGAAATTCCTTTAATGGCAACAAGATTTCTTGGCTGGCATGTAGTCGTAATCCTACGAGGTTAAATGTTCTTCAATTGATTAAAAGTGCTCGCCAACTGCGGATAAGTTTGACACTAATTGCTCGGGAATCTTAATCTGGAAGTTTAGATAATCCGGTTTTAATTAAATGACGTTCCCAGCGCTGTCGTGCAAGCTAGTTCGTGTCATTCTAAATTTGGTTTATCGACACCCATAGTAATGAAGCCGAACTACTTAACTGGACCCTGTAACAAACAACATTTAAACTTAAAGATAAATCGCTTCGATAACTTAATAATAATTAACTAGTTTTGTGAACTTTTTAAAATGTCGCAAACACAAATGCGGAATAATCTAAGCGGAATCTCATTTCGGATGTAGCGTTTCGAAGTTAGTTTACAGACAATTTCTTTAATGTGTTTTCACAACAAATTTTAAAAATATGCCGTACACAGTGCACAGTGAACAAACGTAAGCCCGGGAGACTTGGTGAACACTAGTTTTAAACTCGCTCGCTATCGGCAAATGAGGTTAAATGTCTCCAAGCCACTAACTTTTAACGACGCTATATTTTTTATACGATAGTCATAAGTATAGGTGAACGTATTTTAACAGTCGTTCTTATATAGTTCCTTATAGGTAATGATATAATAAAATAATAATTATAGCGTTGAATAATATAGAGACTTATAATATAGAGACGTGGATTATGGTTTTATGAACTGAGTTCTATGAACATCGATGTTTGAAATGGATTTGGATTATGCACTATGCACACTCAGTAAAATGTTTACATGTTAAATGTGTTCTTTTTATTTCTATAAAAATTACACATTTTAAAGTACATATTTCTATATGACATGACATTAATATATCGTAACGTAAATAAAACATTATTTATATTTCACATTCTATCAGACTAAAATATTGTTTTAGTCTAGACTGTACATCTATTGTCGAAGTCACAATAAGAGAATTAAATAACGTACGAAACATATTCTCTGATTTATTATCTCACGCGGACAAAATATTTTTGTATCCTACCGAATTACCTCATCGCGTAAAAAGCGTTTTTGTGTCTGAGCAGTAGGTAATGTTCGTGTTATTATGTAAAAGCTGACAAAGTTGTCCTTTATATGAACCTTTATTATATGAGCCTTAATAATGGGTGCTATGTTGCGGTGTTAGTGAAATGTTGTACAGCTTTACGAAACTTTGCAACTAGTGTGGCGAGTACTGAGTAGTTAGAGTGCGTATAGCAAGTACATATAGAAGGAATTGCTATTTACTTTTTTGTACTGCATGGAAATGGCGTCCTAGGAGTGTTATTTTGTTCACGCCTGACCAATAGAGCTTGAAGATCACACATGTCGTTGAACTTTTAAATACTCAGTATTCTTGATGACGAAAGTCTAACATTTAATTACCACTTCTGATTTAACATGTCACTAAATAATTATTTAATAAATAAGAAAAATGGAAAGAAGGTCATTATCATAATTAATCAATCTATTTTCTCTACAATTCCACGCATATTTACCGTATAATCTGTCTTTGAAAGCGATAATATAATTTAAGAAGTCTTAGTAATATGTTTTCCATTTATAATGGAATCCTAAAATGGAATATCGTTGTTAAACACTGTATCATTTACCGCAACTAAAATGTTTCGTAATTAATACTTCTCGCAAGTATAATAAAACCACTTCGCTTCTCCTTAGAGATAACAATTAATTTCGGTCTCGACTTTACATTTACTTACTTTAACCTTATTCTTATAAAATATGACCATAGCGAATTAATTTCAATTTTAGCGTATAGTAGTAACAAGCATCTTTAAATTATTTTAACAATCTTAATTATCAAACCGTTTGACCCGCGATTAAAAAATCTCATAGTACAAGAAATTGTACTGGTAAACCGTAACAAGGAAGGAAGTAATAAACAAAAAATCTAATTTTCCCGTCTAAGGTATTAGTTAAGATTCTATAAGAATAATACTGTAGATCAAAATAAACAAGGAAGTAGATATACTTGATACTTCTTATGACAACTATGTACATATCTTGTATTCCTCTTTTTTATTCAGAAATCTCTTCATTACATTATGAGAGCAATCGTCGCATAATCAAAAGGAATTCTCGTATAAGAATGTGAATGAACAACTTTATAGTCGGCGTTATTGTATATAGAAAGACTTGACTTATTTGCTCTGAGTGAGAATTCATTCAAAATATGTATAGTGTACCTATATAAGATGTCTGTTGTGTCTGATCATGTTATCTTTTGACGGCATAGTTTGGCATTTATTTCTTGTTTTGGTAGGTTTTATTTATTACATATCGTGATATTATTATTTAGCGTCACAAAAAAATTACCTCTATATGTCGCAGTCAATTCATACACATCAAAATTTACTTTTATTTACTTTTTTTTTCTATATGAGATCCATTGTCTATTTTTTTCTTATTTAATTAACACCACAATTAATTTGTAGTTCTCCAAAATAATAATCGCCATTTATCCGTTGAACCGCATTGTCCTGCATGCACCGAATACAACTGTAATATATTTCATTTAGCGACTAAAGTGCAGAGTAACTACATTACAAACATTTCAAGTAACAAACAGTATTACTTCTACACGTAGTTCACTCCACACTTGATGCATGTTCCTCGTAGCAGTGCTACGAGACACGTAGTAATGCTACGTAAAAGTTAATCTCTCGTGTGTGATGTAGGTGACAACTGTCCTAGTTGTATGCATCAGTATGATCTACTAATTACGAGTCATGACGTATTAGTCCATGATTATTAGTTGTTTTTTATTGTAGTTTGTGTATTAGCACCGAATAATATTAGGTACCTATATAGTTTGCTTGCTATTTAATCTAAATTATTAGTGATATAAAAATTCTGATGTTAAATGTACATTTAGAGGAGAGATATAAAATATGAATAGCACACAACGTATTTTTCATATTTCTACACAAGTCAATAACTGCGTTAAAAACAACCGACTTCAAACTCGCACTTGCAACATTTACAAATACAGACAAAAATGCTCATAAAATAAAAACTACTGGGCCTATCCGAATAAAATTTTTATGGGACCAATTCGACACCATCCCGCATCGAACAAAAAAAGAATCACGTAAATCGGTTCAGAAACCACGGAGTAATCGGTGTACATACATAAAAAAAAAAAAAAAAAAAAAAAACATACCGGCCGAATTGATAACCTCCTCCTTTTTTTTGAAGTCGGTTAAAAAGGACGAGTATTAAATGTACGTTTCGTTAATACAATTTTCTAAAGATTTACCAGATATCTTTTTCTTTTCGAATTATTCGCAGACAAAACCGTATACCTACTTTGATAACTTTGTATAAAATTATAATATTTATTGACATTTTCTCGATTATGAAACAAATTGAAAATATATCTCTCGCAGAATCTTTCCGAAGACTTTTCTAATAAGTGTATGAATAAACTTACCCTTGAATAGGAAAGTTCGATATAAGGCTTTTTCGGCGGCCCAATAAAAGTCAGATAGTATCTCGATATAAATAGATGTAATTTAGAAAAACACTCCCAGTTAATTGCTTTGTTTATCTTGAGCCATTGATTGATCTGCTTCGATTCGTTAAGGTGACCTTCATTTATTATATAACCTAGACAACACTTGTTTAATAAATGCTAATTAATTGTATATATAACTTTTACATTTATATCCAGTAGTATCTCTTGATTTATTAAAAGTTATATCAAATTAAACTATCAATCAAAAACACATCTGCCCAATTATTTGTTTCAAAATCAATTTACAACAAGATACAAGGAAAAAAAGGTTTTATAGTTACACGAATAAAGACTTCACTGAAGAGTGAAATCAATTTGCTAAATTAAGCAAACCTTATAAAATATTACAAAAGGACAGGTTGTTTGAGTTACTTCAATTTTGTGGTATTGGTTAAACGAGACGAAGTAATAAGTATCGTAAAATGTAATTTTCTTTTAACCAGCCTCAACTCCCGAGAGATTAAGACGCGCTCAACGGTATTGATACGTAGAAAGTTGAAGATACGAAATATAGAACGATATTTTGTAAAAAAATAGCATTTTCGCCAGTCGCCCTTGTTTCGTAAACTCTATTAGGCAGTGCGAATTGCGAAATGTACTCTACACGTGTGTTAAAAAACGAAATACTCGTTCATTCTGGAATGTTACTTTTGTCCCTTTTTCCGTTTAGACGAGGTTATACATTTTTTGTAAGTACCTACTAAAATACTGAAGAATATGTTACTACATACCGACATCGCTCCCATATCATAACTCCTAAATTCCAAGTATATGTAAAGCATGACACGAAATTTTATATCTACAAGTCACGCTATATTTTATATACTTAATACTGCGCTTATCGATTGTTGACTTTTGCCGCTTGGGTCATTTTAATTTCGTCCTTCAGTGGCCCGACCAGCCGACTGTAAAATTGTAAAATAAAAATTATCATCCAAATATCTGCCGGTGACGCCGCTCGATAAGATAATAGAATATTGTTGATTTACTTCCATGTGGGGATAAATACTGCGTAATATTCTATATTTAGAAACATTGACCTTAATATTATATGGACCTTTAGCAAAGCCTTTTGACCTTTATGGATAGAATGTTGTTAATTTTAAACTAGGAACAAAGTTTCAGCATTATAGAAATGTATATAATGAACAATATAGGTAGTTAAATTTCAAATTATAAGTTCTATTCTGTTATTTGGATGCTATTTTAGCTGCCACAGTATAATTAAATAAAATGTACGGTGAACCCTCTTCCTCTCCCTACATTTTTTTATCTTGTTACTTGTTGTTATAGTATGTAAAAATAACGTTATTTCCTGGAATAGATTCGGATGTATGTTTAGTATTGCGCCCTATGTAAAGATGTCGATGTCCCAGATCAAAATCTTCCTAAAAAGCTAGCTTGTTTCCATTAGTACCCAAAACACGTGAAAGAAACTTGTAAAAAGGAATCGTATTGACAACACAAGACATAAACGGGACTGGGGCCGTCGAATTTTCTAGGCCGTGTCCATTTCTGGACACTATCGGAAGTCATTGAAAGGGAAACGAGGTTTTATTTATTGGTCCCAACTTATTGGCGGGAACCGATTCGATTGACAGAGCTGAATTGCGTGTGGGTTTACTTGCCTTGTCTAAATTCAATGGTTACATACAATTTCATTTTGAGATCTACTCTAAGATTTATTGAAATTTTTGCTTCTATATATGATTACAGAAACGTTAAAGTACAGTCGGAAAAAGTAATATTTTCTTGGTTTATACGAATTAGGCACTAGAAAAATTAAGTAGTTACTACATTAGTTATAAAGTAACTTTGTTGTCGTGTACTGTTAGTTTACGGTAGTATTATTCTCAGGTTTTTTAACGTTCTCTCAAAAAATGAAGCTTGAGTGATATTCACGTAGACTGCCGTACAGTTTACTTCCGTCGTTTACCCATTTTTGTGTAAACCGTACGGGAATTGAATATGTATCGATATAGTTCGTGACAGGCATTCATTCTCGTGTTTCTTTCAAGTTAATGTTTCTTGCCTTTAATCTATTTAATGTTTTATTGACTTCCTTTTGCAGTGTAGATAAGATAGAGCTAAATTACATTCCATAATGATGCGCTGTATATCTGTTAAATATAAAACAAGGGAGAGCGTTTAAACCGTTTATAATTTGACTAGTCAAGTTCTTTTTTATTATTCTGACCTGTACCGATTTCTTACATTTTTATCATATTATATTTGATCCGTGAATAGCAAAATAAAGAATATTGTATAATTTCACGTGATAATTAATAAAAACAAGGTATAGACAAGGCTACAAACATTAGGCGCTACGGATTGTTGCGAACAAAAAGTCCAATAAATTCGTGTCATTTTGTATATTACTATGTTATAACAAATATATCCAATTGGTAATATTATGCGGTAGATTTTGTGGTGAACGGTCTGAGAGATAATGACTATGGAATTATGGTATTATTAAAGTTATTATTCAAATAGTAGATGATATGACATGTTAGCCCACAACTATCTAAGCCCCGCAATCATGTGCTTTATTTTTTTATTTTTATTTATTTTATACAAAGGCAGGATGTAATTCAAACAAATCAATAATGAAATGCTTTAGGTACTATAACATTTTTCTAATATGTTATAGGGATATACCTATATTAAAAAATACAATTTTTTACACGTGCTACATATATTAAAAGCCATTTTCTTTTTATATTATACGCACAAAATATAATCTTTATGAACCGTTGGTGCGTATAATTCGCGAAAACATAAAAGTAAGCGGAGGTTAGCGTTTTCCGTTTAATTTAAATGTTTTCCAATTTAACTTTGCGTACAAAGAACGTTGAAAGCAATATTTCGTTAGCTCCGCTATAATCGCGGCGGTGCCATTCAAATTTGCGAAACCTAAAAGGTTTTTAAGTCATTGCAACTTTTATCAAATTAATGAGAAGCATTGTCATTTGAACTAGTTTTACTGTGACTCAGAGTGGATTGAACGTTTAGATTTTGAGAGAGACTGTTATAAATTCGTATCAAATTATAGGACGCATTTCAATCGCACTGTGTGCAATTGTATCCACTTAGTGAATATGAATGTTTTAATTTATTACTACTTTGTATTAATTACTCCAGTATAGTATTGGCGCGAGCCCAAAATACTTGTATCCTATTTAACTTAAGAGCTAGCGCGCACGAGCAACTTTGTCTCCGCAACTATTTTGTCTCCGCAACTATTTTGTCTCTCCACCCATGGGCTAGTATGAAAGTGCGCGCACGTAGCGACGCAACTCCCCATACAATTGACGGGAGAGACAAAATAGTTGCGGAGACAAAGTTGCTCGTGCGAGCTCGCTCTAAGCAGACAGAATAATTATACATGTAGGTAGTTTATTTACGCGCTATTTAATATTTCAAACGTGTTTCTCGCCACGCTTTCCATTTATCCCACTATATTAATGCATTTTTTAAATGTTTATTTTTATTCAGAAGTGTAGATGTAATGTTACGGATAAAATAATTAATCCTATTTTCAACAAAAACTCGTAACTACGTAAAAAAATTGAAAATAATTCTATAAATAAAATAGAAAACAATTGAATGTCGACCTTAATATAATCATAAATAAAAAAATATTTGAATACTGAATACTATTTTTAAAATCTAACGCAAACACGGCCCTCAGCGATCTTTTGTTTTCTAGTTCTATGCTATGTAAAACTGCCATTGTTTATTGTTTGTTTTAATTGTGTTGAATACGGACAGCCAACAGTCTCTTCAGTGTATGCCTTGGAACGTTTCAAGTGTTACTTTGTTTGTCAAAGATACACACGAAAATAGAGATGTATGACAGAAAAGTGGAACTAGATATATAGAATGTTTTCTTAGACTGACTGTCATATTAAAAAAATATCCTCATATTATTAGAACTTTTTACCACTATACAGGGTGTCCCACTGTTGGTATACTAAGCTCAAAGGAGGTTATAGTTTTGCATACGCTGAGTACGTAAAAAATACTTAAAAAAATCCAGACGCATTTTTTTTCAAATAGATGAATTCTTAAAACTCTATGTGTACACCCATAACAAGCAACCCGCCCATTTTTGCCACTAGCACGTGAGCTATCGTTTAAGATTATGTTTTCATAGACAAAATGCTCACATTAGAGAAGCGGTATATGACGGCTGCGCGAAGCTAGAGAAGAAAACATGGATTTTCAGGAAAAAATTATCAAAAAAATTTTAACGTAATTTTGTTGTTTATGTATTTTTTACGTGATCAGTGTATGCAAAACTACAAGTTCCTTCGCGCTTAGTATACCAATAGCGGGACACCCTGTATAGGATGTGGCGTAATAAATGGATAACCTGATAACTGGAAATAGAGGACGTTGTGGTAGATCAGAAAAGTGGATTTTGTATTTACTATTAATTTGTGATTGTTTTGCAAAGTCGAATTGAGATTTCACTCTTGATCCTGTTAGGATAAATGCATAGGTTTTCTACTTTTCTCTTATGCTTTTTGTTAAAACTATCAGCTTTCTAACCTCTCTGCAATTCTAACGGCAATGCACTTAGCGAACTTCAGTTACTCTCAATAAAATAACGTTAAAATAAATAAGCATAAATATATACCATGATAGAATCAACTAGAATTAAACTTTTATTCCTACCTGTTTTAAGCCCGCTTCCAATATTATAAAAAAGGTTGGTAATCTTTATTATACTACTTACCTTATTATACAGCAGTTGTCCACGTGACTGTCACAGTAACTTTTCATTACCGGTCCATATTAATAACATAGGGTCCAACCCAAATCCTGAACGTGTCGGCTCTAGTAATAAATCTTCTAACTTATTCACATGAAATATACCCTCAGTCATAGACGTAAATACCTGGTGATGTAACGCTCTAAAACTCATGCTATAATGCAGGCTTTGACCTGGAACATAACAAGTTTATGTAGTTACTGCATACCTGTAGTCCGTTCGTACGTGGATCGTTGCGTTGTTTTAGCTATCTTCTGTTTCTAAAACTGGGATGGGCACACGATAAATGTATCTATTGATAACTGGAGTTTATTTCATCTTGAAAGTTGTTTGTTGTTTACTTTTATATTTTGCGCTGGAATTTCTGTAAGAAATCGCCTTTATGCGATATTCGACTAGTTCTAAATGTCGATTATTTCTATGTAGGTATTTACTTCATGCGGAAATTCTTTTCATTCAAATTTTAAATATCCATTAAACATGCTTATCTTATGCGTGACGTATGTTATGTTTTTATATGCAGTTGTAATTAAAATTAACACACGTATTACCATATGCAAGATTTGAAAATGATGATGACCGGCTGCTCTCATTTTCCAGTCAAAACAATAGGCGACTTTGTTGACACTAAAGAGTAAAGATTCAAGAAATATCGCAAAAAATACGCGAATAACTAGTTCGAGGTCGCTTTTTCAGTCAATATCTAGACAGATACATCGACTATATAAATCATCATTCGCGACCATTGGCTAGACGTATTGTGTATTCCAAGATAACTATTTCTTTTATTCGCATTTCTCAAAGCAATAATTTATCATTAAGCGTCGTTAATTTAGGAGTTGCCGATTTGAAGTTCCAATTTCCCGCCTGAACCTATTTATCAATGTCAGCTGTGTTGCACGGATTAAGAGATAAATCCAATAAATGTTTATCTATGCCACGTCATTATAGAAACGCTTCATTCATAAAAATAATTAATCTCGACGCTTCAAAGGGAATTTCGTTTCTAATTAGGAAAGCGAATGAAATGCGTATGCACGAGAAAATTAAAATAAAGATACAGTAATACGGCATTCGGTACAAAATCAGTCAAGCACGAGTGTTTACATTCAGGGCTTAGTAATGTTCCATTGTAGTACTTTCACAAAGAAAACCTCGTCCTTTTCTACGACTTAGAAGTAATCTTAGTAGTGGAAAGTTGACCGCAGTCATTAACTTGAAATCTCGAGCCATAGTCTTTAGAAGCGAGCATTAACTATTTTCCCCGGAGCATTTCTAGTTTTATTCAAATAACCTCCAATAAAAACGTCGTTAAATGTTACATTAACGTTACCAAACATCATTACTCAGGACTTATGATCACTAAAGTAGTTTACTTCCGACGATTGGCAACAGACCTTCCTATCTGTCTCCATTAGGGGACATTTCCCATATCTTTCTGCGGAATCATCCCGGGATTAATAGAAATTCTAGCCATTTATCTGCTTAACATGTCGTACCTCGAACTAATATATTAACTTTTTAGTTGATTGACTGAAAGAAATGATGATGTTGAATATGCTGCGTCATCAATTTGGATACTTTATCCCGATTCATCTCAATTGAATTAAGGGCTGGCTTTGATAAAAAATGATACTTACATAAAAATTATTCTAATTGGAACAAATTCAACTAAGTTCGTTAGTAATAATGAGCATAAATTTTAAATACGTTCTCAGAATTAGATGTTTAAGCAGATACGATTATAATAACAGAGTCCATTTTTTTTCTTTTTGCAAAGCAAGGTGCCTTAATTGAAACATCTTGTTGAGAAAATGTGTTAAAATATTACGAATTACGATAGCTGCAAGCGTATAGCTTAACAACATGCGATGTGATATCAATCATGTCCATTTTATAGCACATTGTATATAAAACAAAAACGGGATAAGTCTCTCGTTTTATATGACACTTGTTCCGGTATCTTCCATCAGGGCCACATACAGAATGGCACTTGGCCGCGATTTATCGTAGAAAAAATTGCTCCAAATGTACTTTAGGCGACTCATGCGCTGTGGGCTTATCTCTAAAATACCTCGAATTTATGGTAACAATTCCACACAGAGCGGTAGAGCGTTGCCGCATTATTTAGTCTCTTTACACCCAATTTTAAAGAGAATACAATAGCGCTAACTATTTTGCACGCTTAGACAAAATTGTGCGCCCGTAATATAAAATTGTTATTATGCTAATAATTCGGTTTTACAGTCTGCGCCGAACAGCATTCGCGGTCGTTGAATAGCGCCGATGAGTGTTAAAAGTTTTAATGTTATGCGTTATAACAATTTATGACGTCATTAACTTGAACCATTCACAAATTGTGTATAAAAGGTATATAAAACTACATCCCTATTATAAGTTTGTCATTCAAATGTGACCTCTATCACAGTAGCTATAAATACCCCACGCTAAATATTAGTATTTTTAATGTCCCAGTTAAATTTCCTCGGAAGTTATATTTAATCCATCTCGCTATCTCATGCTGTTCACATAAAAGAAAGCGACGAGATGAAATATTTACTATTCAAGTTATCTTACTTGATGTTTGAGAAATACTCTTTGAGTTTTCAGTTTTGTACGATGCGTAGTACATATTTTGTTAGCGCAAATGACACAAGTTTTGATATCATACAGTTTTGGTTTTGCCAAACGATTTGAAAATGTGACTTATTTATTATTTTTATTCCTTAGGTAGGCATTATTTTTAACTAGTAAGGCTTTTAACATTATGAACATGTAAATGCATAACAGAAAGATAAAAGTTAAAACATTTAGACAAAACAAGTTGTCAACTTTAAATGTGCTCGCAGGGAAATCGTTAAAGTACACAAAGCAATTTATTCAACGAAAATTGAGAAGAAAAGAAAGTTAAGGTGTAGGCACACGCACACCCCGGACACTCCATACAAAATTATCGTTTTGACAGTCACATTGTAGAGACTGCAAATGTGTGTGTTAACGCTTTATGGTTGGCACATTTTTGACTAGCGTAAAAAAAAATTCGCGTTTTTCTGATGAAATACATCCGTAAACAGCACAATATCTAAACATTTTCTACGAAAAACGATAATCACAAATCAAAAATAATAAAATTACTTTAAGTCAATTTGATTAATGTTGTCAATCTTCGTTACGTATCGTCCCTGTAGAAAAATATGGACCATATTTAGACTGATCGTGCGGGGTGAGGTAAGTGTTTACTTTTGGCGGGAGGCGGAGAGTGTCCGTTCTGTAGCGTTTAGCTACTATTATGTATTCTGTGGTGTAGGTAATATTAATACCAACTCCATGTCTCTTGGAAGATTTTATAAATTACAATATTTGGGAGTGACTGAATGACTGTGAATGTATTTCTTATTCTTAGAAACTGTAATTATGATCCCAATAATTAAAAGCAAGTCGCATAACATTCTAAAAGATAGATCATCCTAACTTGATGTAAAGTTGAATGTACTTCGCAATATTCCGCTACTTTCGGATATTATTAACATATTATATAAATAAAACTTAATCTATACGTACCTGTGAGACCGTATATCATGTTGTTCTGCGTAATTTATTTGACAGTTACTATATTAAACACTCAGAGCAAAGAATCGAGTCCCTTGCGCGGCTCTTCGACCCCGAAACGTCATTCACGCGATTGTTCATTGTTTATTACTACTTCCTAGGTTTAGAAATACAATTTTCATGTCGGAAAAAAGTTTGAGCGAGTTTGTTTCAACAAACATTTACGGTAACTTTGAGACGAGCTCGAATATATGTGTGTATGTACAATAAATTCCCGCAAAACTTTTGCAATCCATTACAGTGCTATTTGCGTGTGTGCACACCACATGAATCTGCGAAACACGAATCGGTAATTTATAGCCAGATTATGCAGCAATTAAATTTTGGATTTCGCGCACTTCTGTTGTGCCAATTATGGTGATCTATTCGCGATTATTCGTGTTTACGCGTACGTGTCTATTGGGTTTTGACGTTCCGATTTGCTGGCAGAGGCGAATGTGGATTTGTTCACTTATTTTTGTTTATTTTTCGTTTGACTATTGTGATGGTAGAAAGAATTAATGTGTACGTTACGTACTTCGTTGTCAGTTTACAAACTTTAAATAAATTTCAGCACTTTCTCTAGAACAGTACCTATCACAATTTATTCAATACAATTTTGGATACACCCTTAAACACGGATATCTAGAAAACAATTAAGCTCATGCTTTCTGTCTTAATATCATATATCGAGCTTAATTTCTGTTATTACTTGCTCTAAACACATAGTCATCCCAATTGAATGCTATTTGCATTCGACTTGTCACTTTCTATAGCTTTGATGATGTAGTGGATGTCATAAACAATGGGATATTTGATTAAAGACCAGCTTAGAGACCCGTTACAGTACGATTGTTATTAGGTATGCTAATCCTTGTTCCTCGAATTGAGGTGTTGCTAGAATATTGAGATTCCAAATCCATTAGATAACATCTCGAAAGTATGTTGAGAAAAGAAAGATGAAGAATTAATTCGAAGATTCTTCAGAATTACCCTTGATTAACAAATTTTATCATTCTTAAGTCTTTTGTTAGACTTCATCATTGAATTAATTATACGGACCACGTAAAATTAATATAAAATAATATTAAATATGAATTTTGTTAGTTTATTCGGCCATTGTTCTTGGCAATTCATCTTGTGTCCTTAGAAAAGTTTGTTGTAGCAAAAAGAGTATTTTGTTTGTCGTAGCCCCTATTGCCTTGTTATTGTTTCGAGTTAATATTCCTCTCTTGCTCGAACGTTGCGTCTAAATATTTTCTGTTATTTCCTTTGTAAATGAAAGCTTTGTAATTTCGTAAGGCCAGTAACATTAAGTTTTTTTCTTAATTTTAATCTTTGTTAACACAGTCACATAGTAAACATAATTAGCAATCCCAAATTGGAATGGGCATTTAAGCTTAGAATTGGTCGCCTTTGCTAAAGGCTCTTACGGAAATTCCATTGAATCCGATTGGGATAAACAACGTAATCCGGGTTCTAGCAAGTGATTCACTTTTCCCAAACGTCCGAGGGAAATGTAGGCTGTTAGCGTAAATAGATCTAGATTTTAGACTGAGGTCTGTCTGATGGATGAGCTTGCGGGGATTTGGTATTCGTGCCGCCTAATATCAACTGTTGATTAATTGTAAGACATCTAGTATTCATATCCTCATTTAATATAGTTTACCGTAAAGAAGTAGGTAATAGAAAAATGCTAATTTAAAATTAATATCCTCTCGTCAGCCCTTCCATAGCCAAGTCATAACACGAATGATACATCGCGAAATAATGTAACGTGTCAGTGACGCGTATATATCAACGTCGACCCACAGTCAAATTCACTTCCAAACATGAACATGGCTTGTTTTGTACCGCAATTCACAAGCCCCAATCTATGCAGCAAGCAATGAAACACGTAGCTACCAAATTTACGACTTTGTAGTTTCGTAATAACAACATGGAATATTGCATTCCAGAGACAGCCGACAGATTACCTCGACCGCTTGTCTCTGGGGTATGATTGCGTTCGATATTAAATACACTGTGTGCAAATTTGTGTCGCGTTATTATAAACTGAAGGTTTAAATAGCCGTTGGTTTCTTAGCAATTACACAAAGCCCCTAATGACTATTGCTCGAGAATCTCTTGTGCTTATTAGCTAAATTGCCGTGAAGCAGGTTATGCGGGCACTCGCAGAAATTGCAATTATCCAGCGCATAGCGTGTAACTCAAGGATTCCCTGCATACGATTCCGTCGATCTAATTAAACGTCAATACTAAAAGTTTAATTCAAAGCGCGGGAACGCTTCCTGTTATAAATGCTGAAATGCATATCGATGCTCGCTCGACACGAGAGGATATTCTTAATTAGCTCCTATAGAAATGTAGTACTTAATTAATAAAAGGATCGTCTTTTCAAATAAACTTTTTTGACGTGGTAATCAGTTTTTGTATAAGTATTTTTCTATCTTCCTGGTATTTTATTCTAATCTTACAACAATAGATTTGCTGTTAATTAAATGTATAATGTTACTGTATATAATCCAATGTTTGCTTTCGATATTATGCATACGAAATCATAAGAGTTTCATAAAATTGTTAATATTTTACATGACCGATCGAAAGGTCGTAAATATGTAGGTATTATTTAAATTTATAATTTCATAAAAAATTCGTCGAAAGAAACCAAGACAGTGGGTAACATAAATCCACGATTGGCTCGTTAACATTGATTCACAGAATTCATTTTTTACGTTTAATATGCATTCAATCAAAATTCCATTCCAGCTATTGTAAATTCAAGCGGCCGATAGGAGCACTTAATAACTTGATCACGTTTTCGCGTGGAAGTATTCAATAACTTTTTCCCTTTTACAAAAGGACTCTTGACACGCTTGAATTACGCATTATGAAGAATGGTTCTTAAAATTGTCACAACAGAACGTTTCGGGTGTTCTTACAGGTGCTATTATCCGTCTGTTTATTCTTTCCGTGTATCCAAGTGGAATAATCCATGCTGCCTAAATAAATACGAAACGCAATTTCTTCGCGACTCCGAAATTCGTAAAGAAGTTAAATATAAATCAATTTAAATGATCGTCTCGGACTCGAGAGTATACAAATAAGAAGCTGTTAAAATGTCACACTTAACGGTCATAAACTATTCCGGTCACGTCTCAGAGTATTTGTTAGATATGTACGATAACGCCCGGGAATAACAGAACTATGAAAAATGCTCCAGTTTTGTTGAGTACGTGAAAGCTTCTTATATGTAGTACACTATTACTGTTTTATCAACCCTCGCCGTTTACGAGGCCATGTTACATTTGCGTATTTATTTTGACTCATAGTTTTGACTTCTGAATGTTTTTATGTTTATTTTATTATGGAAAACAAAACATCGTGCCTGGAATCAGAATTTTCGGAATTTGATACGTATTCTCTTCATTCTATGATAATTTTTTGATACTAATATTTTCTGTGTACATTCTGGGTAGCTAGGTAGATATTGCTTGCAAACGATCATTTTAAATGTGAAAAATATATCCCAATGCAATATAATCGTCTATCTATACACAATATTTTCCGATACAACGAGCATTAGCTCCTGTGCTCTGGCGTACTGCCGCCGGCCGCTACGTAAAGAATATACACGAGCGCTCTCCAGTCTATGCGGTGTCATATCGAGAGCACTTGTGATACCACGCCACCGGGTGCCAAGAAATTTATTTTACGCTTTGTACTAGACGCTCTGTAGGTAAATTGAAGCTTTAGAATGTGGGATACGGTCTGGACATTGATTTATTATTGTTAGCAAGGATCTCGTTTATGTTTGTCGAGGTAAAGTAGAAGATCGTTACGGAGATAGTTAAGCTAAATACTAAAACTTCTTTGCGTTGAGAAATTAAACATAAAGTTCACTTATAAAGTGTTTATTAAGTATATGCTATTATAAAATTATCAATATGTTAGTAGCATCCGCTTTTTTCCTTTTCATTATTTAGAAGCAATGTGCAGATGAACAAACACGAAAATCGACTTTCCATATAGGTACTTACTATGAAGTAGGTGCGGAATTCAAAATATTATAATCGGCATTCCGTCTACACTATTCCGCCGTCTGGTATAATTCGTGAAACTGATATCTATTTAAACAAATGTACGCTTCAAGATAAACGCTGAATATTGAAGACACGGCGATGCTGTGCAAACACAATGAATCCTATTTGCATATGAATGTGGCTGGTTTGTAACGAAATTAAAGCAGCGCTCTTACGTTACAAATTATTTTCAAAGCTCGCTGCATAAGTGGATTACACGTTAGCTACCTCGGAAACGGCTCCACGTTTTTACAGAATACTTAATAATTTGTGAGAATTACCGCCGTGTAGCTTATTTACAAGCGCCGTACAACTTCGGACATCAAATGTTTGTATTGGAAGCACAAGAATATTTAGCGTTGTATGGTAGAGTATCATGATTGATTGACGTGATTTAAAGACAAAAGAGCTTGTGTGCCGAGCACACGTTGGCAAGATTTTACAAAATCGTCGCCTTACTCTATGACGTGACGGTATTCCCGTGACGCGACCTTTAAATTTTACTCTCAACGCGCCTAAAGAAGTATCACTTCAAAAATAAATGAAAGAGCTCTTAACAATAACTAATATGGTTTTCTTAGAACTACTAGCCTAACTGCGTCTTGTTAAAATAAGTATTTTTATATTTAAAGCGCCATACCCTTTCGTTGAAACTCAAGTTTAATTTACACACTATTTCAGATTTATTTATGTATACGTAATACCTATAAAACCCTTAGTCTCCAATAGATGCTATCACGCATGGATTCGCAACAAATTTTTTCCAGCTCTTTTCCAATACAAGTTTAATTTGTTGAACTGCAATGCGTTGTGTTTCCACAAAATTTACCATAAAATTTACGTTTTTATAACGTGCTCTATCGCTGCATACGTGCAATTTATATTCGATAAGACCTTTTTATTAGCACGCTTTGTACGCCATTAAATTTCAGCGTTTACGTGTCTAAAATATTAAAGGATATAAATTGGAAATCTATAAACTAAAATATAGATATTATATGCTCTTAAAGCTGTACGAATCACACGCTCTTTGATTATTTTCGTATAGATATTGATAGTCTTTTATTGAATAAATACGAATCAAAAGTTATATTTTCAAATCCAAATCCATTGAACCATGTTTTCACATTATTTCGCCACCTAGCCAACTTCCCATAGAAAAGTCAATATTCGATATTAGATAAAAGTAAACCTTTATTTATTAGACCAAAAAGCAATTAGTTCAGTCACCCAGAAATTCAATAGTATATACTCACAAACACACAGATTCATCGAACAGTCACCTATCCGTTTCATGTAATAAAACCCTATAATAGCAATCCCTGGTAGAATAAAACACATAAGTGAATCTCGTTAACATGAATGATACTCTTAACGAGCTAAACGGGTTTTTCTTTTTGCGATTTGTGAATGCAATTTCGCCAAAATGCAAATTCAAAATAGATGGAAGCGCTAGTTAGGTTTAATTGTTTTTGACTGCGTTTTGCGAATGACCTTTTAGATTGTTACAACTTTTGTGTATGTGGTTGTACAAAATGTTTGGAATATCGATAGTAGTGCATGAAATATAGCATGCGTTATCAAAAAATATTGCTCAATAGAGACATATTGGTAGTGCTGGAGATTAAATACGACAATCTACAAAATCCTCCGCTATAGTATCCACTAAACTATTTCCAATGGTTTCTATGCACGATGAAACTGAACAGTTGCGGATTATCCACGACCATATTGGCAACTTCAGATTTTATCTGCAACGAGTTGAATGCCAAAACGCTAAATCGAAAATTGAAAAGAGATAAAAATTGTTACGGATACATGGGGAATTCTTTTCGTCTTTTCGCCGGAGCCAAATGAAATTTTCCATTCCACACTATTTCATATTTCGCGGTGGTGTTACATTCATATTTTATTCTTTTTCAACGTTCACATTAAGCACGTATAGTCTACAATCCATACTAATATTATAAATGCGAAAGTAAGTCTGTCTGTCTGTTACTCAATCACGCTTAAACTACTGAACCAATTTGCATGAAATTTGGTATGGAGATATTTTGATACCCGAGAAAGGACATAGGCTACCTTTTATTGCGAAATATGTACCACGGGCGAAGCCGGGGGAACCACTAGTGGAGAATAAAAATGAAGAGAAAGTTTTATTTCAAAGAAAATTATTGAATGAGTTGTTTAATAATACACGGACGATGATCATGATTTAAATTTTAAATGTGAATCCTTTCTTAAAAGATTTTAACCTTTTTTATAATTTAATTTACAACTCAGTTGTTGAGAAATGTGATTTTGAGAAATTGTCAATCCATATCGATATAGCAGAATTTTTCGGACACTAATTAGGACTACATTTTCAGCCATTTTCAAGATATTTATTCAATAAAAATATTTTATACTCGAATTGCCCGCACTTCGACGTAACCACTTTATTTTTAAAATTGATTTAAATACTGCTTTAGCGTGTATATGTGTTTTTGTAGAAATTGTATTCACTGTTTGTCCACAGGCACTACTCCAAGCGCACGACGTGGTCGCGCGCGAGGTTTACGGCGAGGAGTCGCTGCGGGCGTCCCCGCCGCCGGTCAACGGGCGAGCCGCGCAGCCCAGCGCTGAAGACGAGGAGGACACGGAGCCAGAGTTCGAGAACGTGACCAGGGTGCGACTCGTGCAGTTCCAGAAGAACACGGATGAGCCAATGGTAAGGGATGTGGAAGGTGTTAGGTGTAAGAAAAGTGACACGACGAGAGTGTGACCGACACAATGTGTACGATGTTAGACGTAAATGGTAGGAGACATTTTGTTTCCGATGTTGTGCGTGACCTTATCATGATTTGGTTCTTTGTTATTCAATATTCAGTAATTTTAGATAGTTTTACCAAATTAGTGGATGCAACTATGCGAGCACTACTGTGATTTATTAAATATCCTTCAAGTTTGTTGAGTTTAAACAGAAACTTGAAGTCTTGGAAACTATCTGGAAAGCTGCATCAGTGATAAATTGATACGAATAATTATACATTCAAGAATTTGAAACTGTAATAAATTAACGCTAGTTCAAAACACATTAAGCGTACTCAATTTTAGTTAAATTAACGAAAAAAGAGTTATATTACGGAGTATGTGAAAAGGGTCAAGTAGTTGTTGAGGCGATGCTAGCAGCGCCGCAATGGGGCACACTGCTGTGGAAATGAAGCTAAAATATACGTTGCAGAAGCATATTGTAATCTGTTGAAACAGACAGTTTTATTAAAAGTTTCTTTGTTGTGCCCGAGCATTATTTGAATGATAACAATTTAAATTTTTATTCGTTGTACCAATTGTGGCAATGCAAATTTTGTAATATTCAGAAACAAAATTATTCTGCAAATTTAAAAAATGTTAAAGAATATTTAAAAAAAATTGTGATATGAAATTGTATCGTATTGTAACGACGCGACCCCTTGAACCACTAGGCCACTCACTATCATATTAAGATACCAATCTATTTTACATACCAATCTATTTTACCCTATCTATCTCAATACAATATAATAGCATATCTATAAAAATTTCCAACAGAAGTAGACTACTCCATACATTAAACACTAAAACTCAAATCACATAATCACAAACATAATCTATTCTCCAAAAACCAGGGTATTACCCTCAAACTGGCAGACGACGGGCGCTGCATAGTGGCCCGCATCATGCACGGTGGCATGATACATCGCCAAGCGACACTACACGTGGGAGATGAGATCAAGGAGATCAATGGGACGCCCGTCGCCAACCAGTCGGTGGCGCAGCTGCAGAGGATGCTGGTAAGGATCTAACTACCTAATGTAGCTCCTTACAGATTATAGGGACTTTGATGTATATATTGCACTAATGGATAGATATAGATTATTGCAAACTAATTGATTGTTTAGCTAAACATACTGTAATGAATGTACTCTATTGCTTAAGTGTATATATAAGGTTCATTGTAAATTAGTATCGTTCGTCAGCAAATTATTTTATTATCCTTATGTTATATCTTATTGAAAGGGGAAGATGTTGTATGTAATATTAATTATAATGTGGGTACTTTGATATACTTTATAAAAATGTAATGTCACTTGATCATTATAATAAAGAGTTAAACACAACACACGTGTAAGTTAATGCCACAAAGATGAATCGATGTAACGATAGTATTTAGCTGGATTTGAAAGTGATTTGGATGGTCCGGGTATCGAAGATTAAATGTCTTATAGCCAATTTGCTGGAATTTTCCACCGCGCGGCACGTAAGAGTGAAACTTTGCTTTACACTTAATAAACCTCCATGTGTTGATTTTGCAGGAAGTAGTTAAAGCTAGAAAATGAATATATTATTTTTTAAATTATTGTCGTATAATCAATTTGCTGGAATTTTCAAATGATATCTCAGCTGCCTTACAGTAGGTATTAACAATTTTCATCGGTATGTCTATAGAACGTAGAATTCGGTCTCTAATTACTATAATATTTCTTGGATGAGATTGAATACCGGACAATTTGACGGAATGTTTTAGATTTCTTTTCATTCGATATTAGATATTTTTTCAATGAAAAAATGTGTCAAGAGTATAAACATGAATACTCTCTAATTTTAATGGTGTTGTTTTAAAATGAAAAGGAAAATAAATCTAAATGAAGACTTAATCATAAAACAAGAATGATAATGAAAGAAAACAAATTTGGGTTAACCTTATTATATGCAAACATAATATTGAAAAACTCGCTATGTTTTTGAAACATTATTAATATTTTGCAGCGAGAAGCCAGAGGATCCGTTACGTTCAAGATAGTTCCATCGTACCGCTCAGCTCCGCCACCTTGCGAGGTAAAGTACATAGTTATTGTGTAATTTTTTACTAGAACGCTGTTCATTACCCTTTGGGCTGTACAAGGAATGCTGTTTGAATTGCTGCTCTTAACTAATACTAAAATCAGTTTGACAAGTTGTGTTTTACAGTAGATTAATGCAAACATTGTGTGATTTGGTTTTGATTTAAATAGACTGTGTGATACTAACGCGCTTTGACTCTTTAACTAAAAACTGCAGAAGTAGTAAATTAAAGTCGACAAGCGCACATAAATCTCCATAGAGCTTGTCCTAAATCTGATTGGTTAACTAAATAAACTAAAAACTTTGTTTTGTTTCTAACTAGCTATTCCGGATAAAGCCTTCGCCCGTTCTAGTAAGTAGCGTATTCCACACCCGTTGCTACTTTTTGTTGTTTTGTAATATGTACCTGTTTATATTTGTTGTTTGTTTTATGTTGTGTTTTATAATGTCACCCGGGCATGGCCGCGCGTTCCCGGTTCCAACCGTTTCTGTGCGCTTGTTGTTCTTTGCCATCGCTTCGATCATTCATTATATTATCATTGCATAAAACATCATTTCCCATTACCCATTATATCGATGTTATTCAGTCATGTATTCCATTTGTAGATCGTTGATGTGATGTGAATTTGTTGTTTATTATGATTAGTTACAAGCTAGTTCCCTGTAGAGAAAAATTTGTCTTAACGTAATTACTACTTTGCTAAAAATGTAGAGAAAAATTTGTTCTAATATAATTAGAACTTTGTTAAAAATAATGATACCAGTTTTAGAAGACACTTGAAGATATGAAGGAATACAAATATTACCGAATAATTTGAATTCATTATACTTAAGTAATTTGATACACGCATTTGCAGATCTTCGTGAGAGCGCAATTTGATTACGATCCATTAGAGGATGAACTCATACCGTGCGCCCAAGCTGGAATAGCTTTCAATATAGGCGACATACTACAGGTAAATATACATATTAATGCTTTTCTAAAAAAATAATCCATCGATGGAATGATATAAATCTTATTATTATTTATTTTCATTTAATTTAATGTATAGGCTAACATCATAGTTCGTTTTTGTTCGAGATAATTTGTCTGAATATTATTTTCTGAATGTTACTTATTGAAGCAATAATCCTGTGAAGCTATGTATAACTATAGCAAGGAAAAATACAAACTAGGAAAAAACCTACATAATATTTTGACATGCTTTAAATAAAAAGTTCCCTTTTATATTACGAACAGAAACATTCATTACATACATTAGTTTATGGAATAATTTCAAGAGATACAAATGCGGCACACAGTACAAGTTGTAAACCTTATTACGTTGAGTGATGTGAACTTTGTTAGATTAGTAATTAAACTTTATTACCATTATATAATAGAATTAACGTACATCAAATTGAGATTGATGAATTATTATGACACCGAGAGTGGCATTAATAACTGAATTAAATTAATTGTACTTTGTACATATTTAGTAAATTAATGCACAAACAAGTGGCATAAACTTACATAATTATTGAATGTTGTTACACAAATAAAACTTTTAACGGACTGATTCATTTTTGATTACCCTTTTTTTCACCGTCAAGATAACAATATAGTCTATCTGTGACTTTAACCAATTAGAATCGACGGAACATCATTTTTTAAAAACGTTAAAACTTATTAATTTATCATTGAAACTCGCGTATAAAACATAAAAAAACATACATTTTGGTGTTTTTCTCAATACATTACAGATAATAAGTAAAGACGATTCCCACTGGTGGCAAGCTCGTAAAGATGCCTCTGGTGGTTCAGCCGGTCTTATACCAAGCCCTGAACTACAAGAATGGCGCGCGGCTTGTGCTGCCGCTGAAAAATCTAACACTGACCAAGGTAAGATAGTAAATAGTATTGATGTTGATGAGGAAATATGGTAAAATCGAAATAAAAATTTGTTTTTACAATCAATTGTTTTTACATATCAAGGAATTTTGCCTCATGAAGTCATGAGATGAGAAATAATGTTTTGTATTTGGAACTGTGATCGTTTGGAAATAAAGAATTAAGTATTAAGTACTAAGATTTGAATATGGGTTATTATCAAATCATTTTTGATTCTACCATGTTTCCAATAACTGAGTGGCTATTTTAGGGGTCGAATAGCAATGTTCATCATTTAGCCACAAAATTGGATGTCACTACGGTTCATGTCTTTGTGGTATATAATGCGGTTTTGAGCAGTAATTTTAATATGTTTAATGAACTTCATATATCGATGATCGATGATGTTTTGGTCAAATCGTTTTCATCTGAAATCATTATAGTGGCTGAGCTTATTTTTCAAGATGTGTTTTTGGGGATATTTCATTACAATTAGGTATACTTAAGTACAATTTTAGTAAAATAATTTGATGTGTGGATTTTAATTCATGATTGTTGCTATTGCTTATTTTGTATTCATTCAGTTTTCATCGTTTGACGTGTGTAGATGGTCGTATGTGAAATTGCCTGACCCGTTATTACTCTAGACGGTCGTTGATCAAATATTTAGTTTGACAAGCTGCTTCAGCCAACCTAGAATTAATGTGTTGATGTTGCGTTAGGATTCCTTTTTCAGGAGATTTCATTTATTTTAACAATTGATTTATTCCCCTTTCTATCACTTGCTTGTTTACTTTATTCATATAATTTTATTATCATATAAACGAATTTTATTGGACGCGATATTTATTTCAAAAGTTGTTATTTATCTTCATTTATAACATTTGAACAGATACAGTTGTTGAATTATTTATGATGAATCTACTTGAATTGCGATCAAATTCTTTTATAAAAGAGCTATTAAGTTATGTAATACATCTATCGAGTAAAAGTAATTTCTCATATATACATATTTATGTTTCTATGTGTTGTATATCTACCTCATATTTTCACCGTATTATTTGTATTGGCGCTATATCATTATGATGTTTCTTTCTTTCAAATTTCAATGGACGATTCTACAGTTGGTATGTAATATTTTGCTTTATATATTTGTTGTATATGTGTATTATTAATGTTCTCATATACGAAATAATCTCATTAAGCCCGAAATCTGCATGGTATTGATACCAATCTAATACCGATTAAATATTTAAATTTGCCTATTGAAATGTCTGTCTGTCAATATATACCCTAAAGTAGTAAAGGATTTATCGTAGAAGGCTATGAATAATAATCGAATTGTCTTAAGACTCCTCAAACCGTATTGTTTTCTTGGGAAATGTTTGGTCCGATCCAACGTGTTGTTTTAATATTATCTTTATAACGTGAAAACCGGTTTGTGTTTTTTCATATCCTCACATATTTTCATAACTTTGATTTACCTGTATTTATATTTAGTGGGCGATGAAAATATACTATGTTATGTTTTACTTTTATAATAGTAGCATTTTTCAATGATCCGTTCACTTCTTTTTGTGTTCTATCATTTGTATTACTTGTTTTATTTATGAAAAGATATAAATCTACCGTAATTTTGTAAACCCGACCATTTCCCAAGAAATCCGTTCCATACAAGTAGTTGCCAAACCATATCCATGGGTTGTGTGCATGACCGTGTTGTAATGTTGTGCGGCTAGGAACTGACG
Source organism: Colias philodice (assembly GCF_061535455.1). Lineage (NCBI taxonomy): Eukaryota > Metazoa > Arthropoda > Insecta > Lepidoptera > Pieridae > Colias > Colias philodice. Next base: position 8,873,413 of record NC_143090.1, read on the forward strand.
GCTGCGTGTCTCATACCGACGGATGTGAGAACACAGGTAAATATATATGTAGTGCGGTGCAAGGGATTTAATAGTTACGGGGTTGGTTGTGGGGTTTGATTTTGGGGTCGAAATTGGAAGTCGCTTGACGATTTTTTGATTGGAAGTGTCTTTATTGGCGTAAACTGGGAATGGATGACGTAAATATGATGTTAATTTTATTGTGTTTTTATAGAAAATCTATGTGAATTCTAATTAACTTTAAATCTGAATGCGTTGAGCTTAGTGTAGGGATGGTAAAAAAAAATTGCTCCATAAAGAAATAAATATTCTCATTTAATAATTATTATCTCTCTTGCATATTAATTGTAGCGATAGAATGTTGCTAGATACTAATCATAAACTGAGAAGTTGCTCTTAAAATTTTATAAAAGTAATGAGGCAAAAATAATTGTTGTTTTGAATAAATTTGTTAATAAATTATATACTGCATGTTACAATTATAATTAAAAATAAGAGCATAACTTCCCGTAATTGTGAATTTCATCTTTTCATTTAATTATTACCTACAGTGTGTAGATATTTGGCTTTAATTAAAAATAAAATAAATGTACTTCAATGTCTAGAATATTCAATTAAAATTAAGAAAATAATTTATAGTGTTTGATCTTTGTTCTAGTTAACTGTTCGATATTTGGACGCAAGAAAAAACAGTCGAAAGACAAATATCTCGCGAAACATAACGCTGTTTTCGATCAACTCGATGTTGTGACTTATGAAGAGGTCGTTAAGTTGCCTTGTAAGTATTAAATGTGATTTATTTGCTGTATAAATATATGGTAAAGAAATTGTTATTGTAAGTAAGGCAGTGTTTAAAACAAAATTTAATCACTTAAAAATATAAATAAGGTATATAGTAGGTATTTTTTTTATTTCCATTTATGATAGTCCTTATGTATTAAATACCTGAATTTTGAATTTGTGGTCTCTTCAATAAGTTTTATTTTCTGTTTTTCTTTTTTTGCAATTTTTATTAATTTCACATTGATTGAAAGTATCAGAACGGGAAAAAAAACAAGATGTTAGTATTTATATGTTTTTATGTTAAATTTCCAGCATTCCAAAGAAAAACTATAGTTCTATTGGGTGCTCATGGCGTTGGTCGTCGACACATAAAGAACACTCTCATAGCTCGTCACCCGGATTTGTACGCTTACCCGATACCACGTAAGTTTTATTAGTATTTATAGGTAACAAAAATTCCTAAAATTTATTTTAAAAAATCGTCTTAAACTATAAATCTGAAGTGGGATTCATGTTCGAAAATAAAATCAAAAGTGTTAACAAAAGATGGTATATATTTTTCCCTCTTTGTTCTTTATAGGGATTCTTGGTATTTGATTATGAATGTGTATGATGTTTGAACAAAATTGTTTTTTCTATTGAATCAAGCTTTGAAAATACCGTACTATTGTATGTTATGTTTTTTTTAGAGTTGTTGAAAAAGCAAACAAATATTTTTTGCTATAACTGAATTGTTTTCAAAATTTTGTTATGTTTTAACCAATTTAGTTTCAATATGACGTATACGTTCTACGAATCTGCACAATCTAATATTGTTGGGATTATTGTTGTTCCTAAATCCGAATTCAATATTCATAGATTTCGTTGTGTTGAATAAAGTTTGAAAATTTTGTGAGAGAGAAACTATTGTGATTACCTTTGAGGCATGAGAAATGTATGCACCTCAAGTTATATAGATAGTACCTAATATTTATCAGATATTTGTATATTTATTTTTCCAGCATTAATTACTTACTAATAGCATTATTTTGTAATTCTAAAAGGATCTCAACACTTATCACAACTTTTCTTTCTTTCAACTCTTCTTGACTCTTACTCTTACTATCTATTGATTTAATCTTCTTATATATAAAAATGAATCGCTAAATGTGTTGGTAAGCGCATAACTCGAGAACGGCTGAACCGATTTCGATAATTCTTTTTTTATTATATTCCTTGAAGTACGAGGATGGTTTTTATGTAGAGAAAACGTTAACATGTACCACGGGCGAAGCCGGGGCGGACCGCTAGTTACAAATAAAATTATGTATATTATAAAATAATACATACACACAATAAATTTATGAATTAAATCCATCCATTCAGCCGGATAAGTCCACTGTTGGACGAAGGCCTCCAACTATGGCAACAGTTGCCGATCTTTGATTTTGGTCAACCGTCTGCGTCCAGCTATTAATTAAATATTAACTAGCGGTACGCCCGTGGTACCTACATGTTTAAACTATCCTATCTCTCAAGTTGGATCGAACTGCACATGGTGTGCGAATTTTATTATAATCGGTGGTTATATTTATACAAGTGGTTTAGGAGTCCATTGAGGACAAACATTGTGACACGAGATTTATATATATTAAGGTATAACACATATTTCAGATACAACTCGCCAACCCAGACCGGACGAAGAGAACGGCAGACATTACTACTTCGTGACGCACGATGAGATGATGGCAGATATCGCTGCTAACGAATATCTTGAATACGGTAAGTTTTTGAACGGAAACTAATTATTTTAACTACAGATGTGTTTGAATTGAATATTTGGAATACTATGAATCCGACCTGTGTTTCTTTAAATATACAAAAGAAAATCTAAAATTCAACTACCTAAAACTCTTTTGCTTGTTACCTTTTAACCCTGGTTGCCTGGAAGATATCACTATTAAGTGACAAGGCTGCCAAATAAGTTGTGCTCTTCCTTTTTTTTTGTAAGTAGTTGTAGTTTCCTCTATATATAACTGTATTAAAGTTTAAATAACTTAAATTATATAGTGATCTTTTTGCTCGTTTACCTTTTACCGTGGTTGCTAGCAAGAGATCATTAGTAAGTGATACGGCTACCAAATTTGATGTACTCTGTTTAAAGTAGTTCTAAGGTTTCCTATTTCTACAACTATTAAAGTGTTAAATAAATAAAATTTCATCTAAACTACTCCACTTTACAGGCACGCACGAAGACGCAATGTACGGCACGAAGCTAGAAACAATCCGCCGTATCCACTCGGAGCGCCGTATCGCGATACTGGACGTGGAGCCGCAAGCGCTCAAGATCCTGCGCACGGCTGAGTTCGCGCCCTACGTCGTGTTCATAGCTGCACCGCCGCTTAATAACGTGGCCGATGTGAGTGTAATATTGTCTCTAAACTAGATTATCTCGAAACGAAGACGCAATGTACGGCACGAAGCTAGAAACAATCCGTCGTATCCACTCGGAGCGTTCAAGATCCTGCTAAGATAGATTTCCGCACGCGGCTTAACCCGCTATTCCATTAAAATCGGAAATTATTCCAGAAAAATAATCCTAATCCTGGGCCAAAATTAAGAATTAATTTAGCCGATTTTTCAATAACATAATCGGCCCTTAATGTATTTACTTGTAGAGTATGTACCAAGTTTTATTGTAATCTTACTGCTCGTAAACTTTCGAATTTATAATATTAGTAATTTTTATCTTAAAACTATTTATGTAAAGTTTCAAAATAACATTTGTGGTCATTACAAGGTGCCTACATGCAATTTTTTTTTTTTTTTTTAATTTATTCATCATCGCAATCTATCACTTTACAGATATTCAGCGATATTTTAAGAATTTAAAGGTTGTTTTGTACGGAAGTCGTCCAGTGACTACTCCGTTTATTGGTATTATTATATTATCTTGTTTAATTTATTTACTATTTTTTTTTTTATTTATATCAAATCCTGGGGTATCCTTCTTTTGAGTCTCCTGGTGGTTGTGTGGGTGTTCATAAGGTTTACAGCCAGCTGGTTTGGGTGGTGGATAATACGCTCTTTATATAATTTTGTTCTCTCAAATATTTCTTCCTTAACCGTGCTTATGCAGAGGTCGTGGTGCAATCTATCATTGGACACATACCAAGGTGCACCTGTTACTAATCTTAGCATTTTTGACTGAAATCTTTGAACTATGTCCACATTAGATTTTGCTGCTGAACCCCACAGCTGCAGGCCATATGTCCATATAGGCTTTATAATACATTTGTATAATAACAATTTATTATCTATGGAAAGGGACGATTTTCTGTTTAGCAGCCAGAACAATGTGCGCAGTTTTTGACTCATTGCCAATCGTTTCGTGAAGATGTGCTTCTTCCACGTTAGACGTCTGTCTAGATATATTCCTAGATACCTTACGTGGCCGTGTTGTGGAAGTTCTGTGCCTACATGCAATAACAAAAAAATTATAACCCATGTCTATTTCACTCATCGCTAATCACAATTCAAGATAATCACATAGGCTCATTATTTATTGAGCCTTGTTTCCTCTGCTGTAGCCTCAGTGTGCAGGTACTTTAATTTTCTAAATTCACCATGTTTAAACCAATACTAATGCCAAGTTATATATTCCCGTATCTATTTCCCATATTAATTTTTTTTTATTTTTAAATATTACTTTCTCCAATTTCAGTACGACGGTTCCCTAGAAGTCCTGGTCCGTGAGTCCGAACAACTCCGTCGAACATACGGGCACTACTTCGACCTGAACGTCGTCAATAATGACATAGACGATACACTGGCTTCACTAGAAGCAGCCCTAGCGAGGCTTAAGGCTTCGCCCCAGTGGGTGCCCGTCGCTTGGGTGTATTGACATACTGATTGCATGCTGTAAAATAACTCTGATTGCATGTAGTAGTGAGTGACATGAAATTATTGTATGGTCAGATTCAGGACAGTTCACTTTTGGGTCGGTTTTGAGTAGCCATTTTTATGGATACAGACAGAATTGTCAGTTTTGTGACATTTAAAGAACTGTATAGATTGCTTGCTACTATTTAAAAGCGAGGGCAATAAAATACGCTCGCCAAATTGGAAGCAGCGTAAACTGAACATAACTCTACTTTTGGACAGTTTTCAGTGTTTTTGGTCACTTTTGGATGGACACTTTTATTTACATAAGCTTTAGTATATTGACACACTCATGTAAGTTTTACTTGAAGTGAATTTTTTGGGAGAGTTTGCAGCATTTTGGGATAGTTTTGGTATTTGTACCCCGATAGGCACCCGATCAGGCATATAATATTATTTGTATAATATGAACAATATTACAGACAGATATGAGTGATTCTGTCCCGAATCTGCACTATTGCTGCCAATTTGATCATGTAATGGCATCATAAGCATCAAATTTTCTACGGCACTAACGAAAAAAAACAACAAAAAATACTTAAAAATTTGTGTCTAATATTATATTATAACAATATGGTATTCACTGTAGAGTTTGTAGAACATTCAAAACTCAGTGCCGTAGTACATTTGATGTCAAATTGTTGAAATGGACTCAATAAAATATTATTATTTATATTTATTTTAGGGTACGTTCATACATACCAAAGACCTTCGGGACTTCTAAATTATTATTTTTGTTGATTCCATTTTGACAATTAATATAAAAATTAATACTTAACTTGAATATGCTCAAACTTAGATACTTCGATCCCAAGAAGGTTATATTATAATATAATAAGAGCACGTATCATTTTGGAACACTTTTCTTGGACAACAGTTAAGGCCACGTTAACAATGAACGTTTAGCGTTTGTAGTTTGACACTACACACATAATTTTTGTGTTTTACAAAATATACCCAAATGGGCAAAATATTAGAAAAATAGACGGTTATAAGTTCGATTATGGGTTCCAGTTATATTTAAATAAGTTATTTTATAATTAATCGTTTGTTACACGTTCGTTGGACAAGGTCTTAATGTAATTTGGCACTAGTTAAAAAGGTTCATCGCAGTTTTTGTTATAAAATCTCGGTTCTATAATTTTTCCAATTGACGATTAACGTTAACACTTAATAAATAGTAAATATTGAATTAATTACATCTGTTGTATTTTGAAACAAATCTGTTGGAATATAAACTGCGTTGATAAACTTAAAAAATGCGAGTCAAAGGATATGGTTATTGTTTATTGATAAGTTAATTATTTTGTGATAAATCGATCTTAATCACGAATTATTAGAAACTAATATTAGTACTATTACTTAAACACGTAGCGACGAAACGTTCAAAAGACATTAAGAGTTATTTTAGTATAATGTATCGTTTCGCTTCTTCAATAAGTGGTTGTTATGTTTAAGATGTTTTATGAAGTTATTTGAGGGCTGTCTCTAAATAAAAATAATGCATAATAATGCTAAGCCTGCAAAAAATCCAGAAAAAACGCTTCTATACACAGAAAGCACAGTAAAATATTACCAAATACACGAAATTTTATGCAATAGCAAGCTTTTTCACAAGTATAGTAAGAGAGCCCAATATATTTATATATTTTTTCGCATCCACGCTCATAATTGTGCCAAATATCACACGCGATGCAAAATAATAACGCAATTTTTAAACATTTTAAATGAAACTCGTTAAACATGACTTTTAGAACAATGTACATAATATACATTAGTAGGTTATTTATTAAAATAATGGAAACAAAATCTTTTAGAGAGTAGCGGGATGTTTACTTCGAAAATTTAATATAAGTATATCCTATTAAAAATAATGTTGCAGTGATGTTTTTCAACTACAATGAGTATCGACAACAAATTTACAACTATTTTTTAGGGCAAACTAACATTGATGGTTTATTTAAAAACTATATTATTTTGGTTAGTATACATTATACTCCTTAATTTATGTACGACTTTGTACGCATAGAATTTATTAGCAAAAAATATTAAAAAAAATCAAGAAAAATGTACTGCCACAAAACCACCAAAATAATAAAAACGACGAGATCCTAGTTGAAAAACATCGTATTATTAAATATATCACAATTTTAGAGTACTACAGGGTTGCAAGAAACGGATATAGAAATTCTTGAATTGTTCTTTTTTATTATGTTTTAAGTACAACTATGAAATCATTATTTATCTGTATCATTTTTTTTTTTTGTAAATTATATCTTTATGCATAATATAAAAAATATGAAAGGTGTCAAAATTGTTATTTATTTACCAATCGGTAGTCGTTTGTATATTTTGTTATTTTCACTCTTGCACTAATGCATTCCTGTAAACATTATATTATTAACTTGTAGTAGAATTTTAATCTACAACTCTCACTATTTCACTATTTTGTATGTTAAGTGTAATTAAGAATAGGTAGTTTATAAAAATTATTTTTTATTTTTCTCTCGGTCTATCTCTTTAAAACAAATATAATTTAATTTACATGGATTTTAAAATTAATACAATTTATTATTTGTTACCTATTCTTAATGAATTCGACTATAAAAAAACAGATACAATCTTATATTTGTTTTAACGTTATTATTTATTTTATATATCTTAAACGTTATTGTAAGGGAAATCTATAGAGAATTATGTAGCTAAAATAATCATAAATAAAAGATATTGAATTTAAAGTTTAAGGTATAGAGTGAGATGCGATGAATGTTGGTCAATATATCATAATATAAATTTTGTTTCATACTTAGCATTGCTATATTTGAAATTGTTTTATTTATTGTCATTGTATAACATAAGCACATACCTTTACGCTGTTGAAAATTTATTTATAATATAGTAAAATAATATTACGCATCAGGTTGTTTTTGAATAGATTACTTCTATATAGATCTTTATTGTAACATTTAGCGAAACACGTGTTAAAATCAATGATGCCATTGTTTATTGTAATTATTTAATAAATTTTACATAATATTATACTTTAGATAAAATAATTGCAAATGCAAAGCATGATTTTTTATTACAGAGTTAAGTAGACTAATGAATTGAGTCACAGACTACAATAAGTATTTTTTTTATGTCATTTTAATTTAGTTTATTTTGCTCCTCTGTGGTGAAAGACGAAGATCAACTTTAGTGAAAATGAAAAGTATTTGTGTGTTATAAACATCGCCCACCAAGAACATTCCATCGCTTTTTTAGTTATTTATACTATGTGTCCTTATTTTCTTGTTATTTTATATTTTATTTAATCATCAGTTTTATTTTTTATATTGTTATTTTTGTTCGTTTATTATTTATAACGTTATGTTACTTTATTAACAAGGCCATGATTTTCCTACCCAAAGAATGAATGTGAGTAGAAATCGTTTAAAATATACGATAAATTAAATAAAAATCAGAACGAAATTAAAGTCGCAATAAATGTAATAGTTACCTATTAATTTTAACATAATTTTTATGAAATAAAATTGTGAAATCAGAGCAAATTTAACATGACTTAGTGTTATTTTAATTTTGTTCTGATTCTATTGCATGCAATAATGGAAGTATGAATTGTAACGATGATAATAGGTTTTTTCAATAACAACTAATGACGACTGAAGTAAAATCTTATTATAACTGTTAAAATTTAATAAATCGCACAAAATATTTATGGTGTTTTAATTTTCCCACCCTTTTTTAGATGTAGCAGATGGTTATGAAACGGATGGTAAAGATTATGAAGGATAAAATATATTATTGCAGTAAATACCGTAATTCTAGGTACGAGTTTGCCCCTAGTGTAGCCTAAATAAAATGCCATTTAATGGCAGATAATAAAGCGACAGATAAATAATTATAGACATAACTTAAATAATAGCCACACGACTGCACTTAAAACATTTATGTATTTACTGAACAATAAATTATTTTCAAGAAAAAAAAGGGAAACTTGATACTGTTCATTATCTTGCTTTCTATAGATATTATATTAGAAGATGTTCCTAGACTAGAATATAATGATCGAAATCCATAGCAATGCAATATAAATTAATAGATAAGTATCTATCTCATTTCAAAAAGATTCAACGTTTTAAAATGGTAGGTACATGATACTATGTACATAATACATTTATTAAATTTAAATTTTTGTCATTCAAAACCTTTTCTATATGCATTGAGCAGTTTAGGATCCCTTTGTAGGTAAGAGTAAGTAATGTCCGCCAATGTGTCTTTAGGTCTCTTTAGACGACTGGCGACGACTACATGCAGTGAATATGACATCATATTTTTTCTAATAGACTCATCTTATCTAACATTAAGAAGCATAATATCTGCTAAGTTTCTCTAGCTTCATTCCAAACTAAGTGCTACTTGAAACTACAAACTAACTAGCTACTTGAAAGCGCTTGAAATAAGCGTGGAATTCCTTAATAACGTAGCTTTCTGTAAGTGAAATAGATAGAGTATCGATAGAATAATTATTATACCCCCCAATAGTAATATTACTATGTTTTTTTATACTACTTAATATATATGAACAATGATTAACTAAATAGGTAAATGATACTACTGGCTGTAGTTACAATATACTTATTTTACTAAAACAACCAAAATTGAGCCTCATGCTTAGCTTAAAATTTTTAATAAAATATATATGCCTAGTCTGCTGTCTAACTCCATATTATGTAGTGTGCAGATCGACGCTATAGTATTTTTAAATGCTATTTAATAATATTATATTTAATTTAAACGTATAAATCATGGATCTAGAGTAAGAGCAAGAGCTGCAAGACCATTCTTTCGTGATCATAGTGTAAACGAAAACTCGTATTCAGTATTGTTGAGTATTAGAACATTTCATAGAATCTTTTCGAACGCAGTAGCCAGTAAGAACAACGATAGATTGCTCTACGCCAATTTACACTAAAATAGTTTGATATAGCGGGATATGAACACATAAGAATGTGGGTAAGAATGAGCATTCGCTCGATTGATCTAAATGCACCGTAACATTCAAAATATAATGTTATGTATTGTATTCTATGATTCATGAACGCATCAAATAATGTCACATATCAATTTGACATCCATAGTTGTCAAATGTCAGTGTCAGTTGTCACTTTTAGTAACTCCATTGCAGTTGATTGTGCAGTTGATTGCAGTGTTGTTGTATTACGTTTGATATTTATTATTATTTGTATTTTATATCATAAGACGCTGTGTTTAGTTCGGGTATTTTATGAATAAAAACCCAATAATTTCATTTATTAATTAATATCAACAACTCATTGGTGCAATATTAATTAAAAAACACAAAAATGTCGCAAAGAGAACGCCGTGCCAATGCTGGTAATCGCATGGCAAAGCTTTTGGACGAAGAAGAGGAAGACGACTTTTATAAAACTACTTATGGAGGGTTCCAAGAGGCGGAGGAAGATGGAGATTACGTGTATGTATTTTATTTGTATACGATATTTGGTTGTTATAAAATGTATAATTTACAGTTAATTACAGTCTACATTTTCGATTTGTTTATTTATGTAACAAATCATTTTAATGTCATGTATAACTTTTTAGACAAGAAAAAGAAGTAGATGATTTAGTAGACTCTGATTTTGATATTGACGAGAATGACGAACCTGTTTCGGATCAAGAGGCTGAATCTAAAGAGAAAAAGAAAGTTAGCGGAAAAGTGTACAAGGTGAGTTGACTTGTATATTCTGATTGTTATTAGTTACTAGTTGTGCTCCGCGGTTTCACCCGCATTGCTCCGCTCCTGTTGGCCTTAGCGTGATGATATATAGCCTGCCTTCCTCGATAAATGGGCTATCTAACACCGAAAGAATTTTTCAAACCGGACAAGTAGTTTCTGAGATTAGCCCATTCAAACAAACAAACTCGTTAGCTTTATAATAGTAATAAGTATAGATTAACTGATTAGCTTTCCACCTGCGACTTAAAGCAAATTTCTGTGAGTTGATGAGACTTAAAGCAAATTTCTGTGAGTAGATGTTTCACTACAGTAAAAAGCTTTTGTAAATTTCTATGCTCCTAACTATCTTTAGAAACACTCCATTGTGACATAAAAGCACACATTTATTTATAATTTTAGTAAAGTTCGACAAAATGCTGAATTTAGATAAAATAGATAAAAAGTATGACTAGAAACTCATTGTTCAACATAATTATTAGTTTTTCCCACTTATTTTGCCTTATTATTTCTTGTAATTAATATTATTTATCATATCTTCAGGATCCAAAAAGAAAACGAAAGTCTGCAGCTGAAAATAAAGTGGTAACAAAGAAACCAAAAGAACCAAGAGAACCGAAGCCAAAGGAAGCTGCCGAGAGTGTTGATAAAGTTATAGATACATCTATAGGTAAGTTTAAATATTGGTTTTAAATTTTAATAATTATATAATTTAGAATTTTAGTCTAATTTCTTAAATGTTTGTCAAACCTGATGGTATCTGATTGATTTTTATTACTAGAGATCTTACAAGTTATAAAGTCTATTTATAGAACATATTAAGTACTATGCTTGTTAAATCTAATCATCAGTATATTCAATTATACTGATAATATTGAATAAGCATGTTATCCTAAATGATTATGAATACTTTGAGCTAATAATTGAGAACAGATTAAAAAAAACTTTGCCAAGCGAATAATTAGTATTTTTGGAAACAAATACATAATGTAACAATATTTGATATTTTAGAACGAAAATCAATAAGGCAAAGTACAGCAGTGAAGTCAGCGGAGACACTAGAAAGGATCAAAATAAGATCGGAATTGAAAAAGAAAAAGGTGAAGAAAGTTGAGGAGCGGCCGCTCACACAAGAGGAGTTATTGGAAGAAGCTCTTATCACTGAAAAGGAAAATCTTAAAAGCTTGGGTAATATTTGTTCTGAAATATTATTAAATAATCCATAATCCATAATAATATTATAAATGCGAAAGTAACTCTGTCTGTCTGTCTGTTACTCAATCACGCCTTAACTACTGAACCAATTTGCATGAAATTTGGTATAGAGATATTTTGATACCCAAGAAAGGACATAGGATAGGTTTTATCCCGGAAATCCTACGGGAAGGGGTGTTTCTTTGAAAACGCGGGCGAAGCCGCGGGCGGAAAGCTAGTAATTAATAAATTAATACAAAAAAATATTGCATAATTTGGTTGTTAAAATACAGTTTAATTAGCTTACATAATAAATAATTAATTGTTTAATGTTTTGATTAATTGTTTATTGACGAAAAAAATATATTTTACAGAGATATTTGAACAAAGTGAATTAGAAAGAAAGAAAGTCAGACCAATAAAGAAAACTATTACAGGACCGATAATTAAGTAAGTATTGACATACATATCATAAATTTATTCACATAAGTTTATAAAAAAAAAACTATGTAACTTATACTTTACATTCTCCTTAGTGAGAAAACAGTGTTTTTAATTAATACAATAATTTTAATTTCTTTTTGTATTTTAGATATCATTCTTTCGCCGTGCCGGTACCACTAGTGTCTGAAGTGACGCCTGAGGACAAGTCTAGTCTTACACCAATAACAGATATCAATTTAAGTGATATTATCAAAAGTGAAGATGGTAAATATCATATAAAATGTTCATTTATATGTTTCTAAGCTTTGCTCTGGCTCTGGTTATACTTAAGATAAAAAATAACTACTTCTGAACTAAATATTTCTTATTTAATGCTTGTTGAAGTGAAACTTCTTCAGGCGCATTGAGAGTAAAATTTTAAAGTTGCGCCATGGCAATACCGTCACGTCATAGAGTAAGGCGACGATTTTGGTATCTTCGGATCTTGCCAAATAAATTTCACTTCTTTCTGGGCTCGGCACACACGCACTCTTTTCTTATCATGCGCCTTTTTTATTAATTACAGTATTTTTTTATTTTATCTTTTGCCTCCTAGAATATACAGGGTTACCGGGAAAGTCGTACAGAATATTGAAGGACATTATAAGGTTCCATAATGTTACCAATTCGATCAGAAATGACCTGAATAATAATGTCCTTCAATATTCTGTACGACTTTCCCGGTAAGGCGGTAACCCTGTATATTTAACAAAATCATAAATGTTGATGTTTTTTTTTGTGTGAATATAATGGAAATAATTAAACTATTCCTCATTATCAAATTACAGATATTTTAACACCAGGAGACCTAAGTGACGGTAACAATGTAGAACCAAAACCGGAAAATGATAATGAACAATCCGACCCAGTTAAAATGGACGTCGATTTTGTTGGACCAGAGGACGAAATTACATTGAATGACGTCCCTAAGTAAGTTATTATTGGGCACTTAATAAATTAAGCTCTAGTTTGTTACATAAGTCTGTTTACATACCTATTACCTAGTTTATTAAGAGAACCGATAAGTGAAACATGTGTGAAATTAATTTGCGTCATATAATAGAGTTTAATTTTGTTTGAGTATATGTATTCCTACAATATTGCGTTTTTAACGGAAAATACTGTTTGAATCATTCTAATGCAATTAAAATAAATCAAATATACAGTTCTAATCCATACTTTATTACATACTTTATTATCCATATTATAAATGCGAAAGTAACTCTGTCTGTCTGTCTGTTACTCAATCACGCCTAAACTACCGAACCAATTTTCATGAAATTTGGTATAGAGATATTTCGATACCCGAGAAAGGACATAGGCTACTTTTTATCCCGGGAAAATGACGCAATCCCGGAAATCCCACGGGAACGGGAACTATGCGGGTTTTTCTTTGACTGCGCGGGCGAAGCCGCGGGCGGAAACCTAGTTCTTAATAATTAGGTATATCTGAAAAAAAAATCTCTAACATCAGTAAGGATTTTTTTTTATTTAAAAATTTTTCATATAAAATTTAAATTTACAGAAAAGAAGATAAGCCAAAACCCAAAGAGAACGTAACATACTACGAGCGGACGTTGCTTTCGTTCGAAAACGACATCAAGAACAAAGCATTCAATTCGTGTTTCCCACAAAAAGTGCCGAAACGGAGACGGGAAATGTTATGTGCTGTTACTAAGTGAGTTATTACTTTAATTATAATATAGGAGTAATATTTCAATCTTGCTATTTAGTATAACAGCGGGTTTTTCCCCGGTCAAAGGAAATTAGTAACAGCGCCATCTATCGGTATTTATTAAATTTATAGTGATTCAAATACGCATTACAATGGAAGATCCAATGGGAATGAGATACTTTTAGCCAAACCAATTTTATTGCAAGATGTGTACAACTAAGCATTAAAGAATATATGCGTTGAGGTTTATGGGTCGCATTTTCTTACTACAAAAATATAAAACATACAATAATGTGTTTAAAGTTTGTTTAAGATTATCAGAATATAAAACATATTTATTTAGAACCTATAATCAGATATAATTTGAAATAAAATATACCGTAATGTGTTTGTAAACTTTAAGTATATACCTCACCTAAGACTTTTGAAAAAAAAAACATTTTAACCATTATTTTTTATTTTTTCAGACGACCAGCCCGCTACATCGATCCCATAACCAAATTACCATATCGCAGTGTAGACGCTTTCCGCATTATACGCGAAGCATATTACCAACAACTCGAAGCTAGAGCAGACAAGGCCTCGCCTAGCCTCGCCGCCTGGCTTCGCTCGAGACGAAGTGATACCGCTTCTTCTTACGTGCAAATACATATTAAATGATGTGTAAACTTAAATTTAAAAGTGGAGTACAGATATTTTTGCTTATTAGAAAAAATTGCGCGGTTGATTTTGTTTTCATACACGCATATACCCGCATATGCAGAATGTAGGTAAATATGTGACTTTCAGGAAAATTTCAAAAAAAAAAAGAAAAAACAGTTGCTTTTTTATCATTTATATTATAAATAATAATTGTGAACAAAAGTTTCATAATGGACAAAAAGTATATAGTCGTGTTAAATTAACTTCACGTAATGTTTGAACAGAATTCATATTTTAATAGAAATCTTAGACTTAGAACTTGGTTTGAATTAATGTAATGTTAGTTTTGGATTTTGTTGTTAATTAAATTTGAAGAAACAATGCATGCTTGTATTATACATAGATTAGAAAAAGATTGAAGGAATAATGCAATTTACAGTATTAAGGAAATTGACTTTAAATCCATTTTTGTTTCGAAGTTGCTTTAATATTCAGGTTGTCAATAGCAAAATTATATCTGAATTTTATCAAAGGAAACAAAGATAATTACGAACAAACATGAAATTAAGGAAGTGATTGCATAGTTTTAATGTGTAAATAGTATTTAAGGGTATTTTGTTATTAGATAGAGCTGGTAAATAAACTATGAAAAGAACATTTTGCATTTTATTTGCTTCCAAGTTCCTTTGTATGTAATATCTTTGATTACTTAATATTTACTATTGTAGTATATATATTTTTGAACTAATTAAACTACTATGGATACAATACAGTATAAAAAACTAAGGACCAGTTTCACTACTTACTGATATTATGTCCCAAATAGCCTGTTTGGCACTTTGATGCATATTCTCATTTTAACGGACACATGCTTTACAGAACATTATTATAATATTTTGTTACCAATTTTATTAACGAGGGATGATTTATTAATAAAAAAATTTATATTTAAGTATCCTTTCTCACAGCTTTGCAAAGTTAAGGGAGCTGAAGGGTGCATCAAATTATTTTTGCAAAAACTATATCTTAAAATTATTTCTCTAAGGGATGCATAGTTTCAGGGGATTAGAGCTAATATCCAAAATAAACACACATGTAACATCTAAAATTTTAATTTCAAATAATGAAATAAATAACTACATGCATTATCCAATTAAAATAAGATTCATATGCTGTACAAATTGTACAAGGGCCTTAACGTATAAAAATAACAAAACGACATGGACAAAACAAAACAATACAATCGACGATGTTAACAAAGAAATAATATTGCAACAAAAATGTTTGTTTCAAGCAAAACTCACCTAGCTTAAATATAGTTTACTACTATAAGGTACAATTAAATACTGTTAGAAAATTAAGGGTATTCTCTACATAAAATATTCGATAGATAGGCCAAACCTATTTAAAAAAGAATTTACCAATTGAAAAAAAAGTTAATTATTAGTACGAAGCATTTTTTCTTACAGTATAATTACAACGAATTCACATAATATTATGACACATCTAGACACGAATAAATACTGTTATCATAGGTTCTCCGTAAATGAGGGATTTAGTCTGATATCTGGCACACTATTTCTTCTAGGTCTAGATTTCAACAGTTCATTATATGAAATTAAACCCGATGCACTTGCGTCGAATCTTGATTGAAATTTGGACGGATCTGTTGTGGGCAAGTATGGATATTCACTCAGGTATGTCTGTGCATTTTTCGTTGATGTCTGCTGAGAAAAATCGTTAACCGGTGACACTGCCATTTCGTATGAATTTAGTTTGTTATCTGAAACGTTTTCCATTGATTTGAACGTTTCCAAAACTGCTTTTTTATGTGGAATACCGCGTAAGCTCCCCTGGCGACTCAGCCTTCCTTCCATAACGTCCTCAAATAAGTCTTCTACATGAAATTTTTCTGATATTTTAACTAATTTTTTGGACTCTGCATCATCTTGATTTGTTTCTCCTTCTTGAGGCATCTCATTAAATATTTTGGAAATTTCAGATGAAGGCATAGTATTAGATTTAGACTCCATTTTTAGACTTTGAGCATCTTCCTTTGATTCCTTCCTTCCATTTTCATCAAGAGATTCAGTTGATAGGCTGTTAACTTTAATTTTACATTCACTAACTTTTGTATTCTTTTTAACATCTCTCAATTCTTCTAACGACTGGAAATACTGTTTGGCAATTTTGAAACGACTCTTGTAATCTACTGGTAAAGTTTCTTCCGGTTTTTGTGTTTCAATTTTATGTGGTTCTTCTTTCTCCTCTTGCTTGTCTATTATTTCTAGTTCAATATCTGAAAGACTTAAATATTTTTTATCATTTTCAGGGATTGATTCTTGTGTGCTCAGAACTGAACTACATCGTGTATGATCTTCAGGGCTCATAACTTGTAATTTGGTCTCATTTTTTTCTTCTTCTGTAGGTTTGGAATGTATAAAGTGTTTTGATGCTGAGTGCATATAGTGAGACTTGCTTGGAGTTCCTGTAATAAAGGAATAAAAAAAATTATCGTTATTTATGACACACTAAATCCAGTGTTGTTGAAATTATAAGGTCGCATTTTTATCTTACCTGGACTTGAACTCGAGTTGTACATAATTTTGCGGTTCGCTACTGTTTTCTGGTTATATTTAGTTAGCTCGGATTGTGTAGACTTCGAAACATCTTCATATAGGCTGATAAAATTTTTAACATTTATTTTTGGTAATTCCTCAACAGACTTATGTTTGTCAAAGTCATCAGTTAATTCGCTGGTTGAGATTTTACTGAAAATATCCATTTCTGATTTGCTAAAAGACTTCAATTTGCGACACTTTACTTTTCTTTGAACATTATCGTTTCTCAGATCTTCAGCAATATGTTTTTGTTTAACTGGTGAAGGTATATAATTGTTATCTGCTGTACTTACTTGAGTATTCACAAGGACAATATCATTATTATTTTCACTTTGTGGTGAATTATTTTGCTTCACGTTTCCAACATTATTAGCTTCTGGATCGTTTAACGATTCAACTTTTTTATCTGTTTCTAAAATAATATCGGTGTTGGATATATCCCCACTACTGTGTATCTGCTTTATTTGTGTACCTTCTTTCGCCTCCTTTTTGTCATTTTCAGAAGTAATATTCGAAGAATCATCATGCGTGCTTTTATCACACTCTGTACTATTATAATTGTGTTTATTATACATTGAGCTCTTGTTTTGTTTATGGTGTGTATGCGACCATGGCAATTCTTCGGTTTGAGAAATATTGTGGAACAAAGAAATTCGACTAGATACTAGACCAGTTTCATGACTAAGACTAATGTTTTCTGTCTTGGGAATGCTTTCAATAACAGGTTTTCCTAAGAAACTGTCGATTTTATTCAAGATATGCTTTCTTGAAGTACCAAAAAATCTTTTAGGACATGTTTCGAATGCTTTAAATACTTCTTCAGGTAGTTCATTTTTTGCAGGTGAAACATCATTTTTAGTTATAGATGCATTTAGATCAATATCATTGCTAATAGTTTTATCATTTGTTTCATGGTCTATGGTGTTTATTGATTCTTTACTATTTATTACTTTTACACAGGAACTTTGTGAATGAGCTGTCACTTCTTTGATTTCTTCTTCGAGTTTGTTATCCCAATAATTTTTCCACTTTTCGACCAATTTAATATCACTGCGTAAATTATCAGAGAACTGTACTTGAACTGTATTAATACGAACTGTTTCTTCAGCGTTATCTTTTACTTTCGACTGTTTTTGCGCACCCGAATTCAAAAAGTTTTTAACAATTTGCTTTCCTTTTCGCTTACTCAAAGAATCGTTATGTCTAAAGTGTTTAGCAGATATACGTTTTCTTCTTTGTTGTAGCTTTGATTCTTCTAAGTTTTTAGCCTCTATTAGTCGAATTTTTTCATCCCAATATCTTTTCTTTTCTAATACAATATTAGAATACGACGAATCGCCAAATTGTGTTTCTTCTTTATTTTGGCTTATTTTATTGTTGGATTCATCCTCGGCATGAAGGTCTCGACTTACTGAAACTGATTCAGTTTCATTTGTCTGAATCTCAGAAATCGATCCTTCTATTTTCCCCGCATGTCTCTTCACATCTGATAAATCTTCAGACGCAGAATCGACGCGGATGTTATCATTTTCAATAATGTACTCTACTTCGAAGTTTTGTAGTGTACTTCCTTCATTTTCAGAAGTAAAGGACTCTTCGGGATTTGGGAAAATGTCGTTATAGATTTCATTAAGTTCAGCAAATGCTTTCGACACTGTATCAGTTTCATTCTCAGTAACATTTTCCTTCATGCCAGAGGTGAGACTTTTTTCAGTTTCTTCAATAATGGGCGTAAAGACTTGGCGTTTGTACTCCCACCTAAAGTTGCGTGTATCTTCAGGAATATAATTGTGGTCTGATTCCTCGGAGCCGTCCCACAATTCCCGGTTATCTATAGCTGGTGTATTGTAAATTTCCTTAATTGTTGCAAAATTATTTTTTATAAGAGTTTCAGATACAGAACGATCACTGCTATTGTTATTATTGTCTGGTGTACTTGCATTATCATCGATGCTAACGTATGCAGAATCCCATAAATCTTTGGGTGAAATATCTCGACTCCGTTGCAAGTTACTCTGACTTAGGAAATTGTATGTGTCTGACCCTAGACTGTGGAAAGGTGATATAGATGGGATTTCATCACGCTGTTCTAAGCTCTCTTGTGAAGATATAAAAGAAACGTTTTCATTTTCTTTTCTAAAATTGAAAGTATCAAGCAAATTTTTGTTATCAGTGTTGCAATTCAAAGACGATGTGCTTTCTTTTATAGGTGAACCTATGACAGGTGGCAATGAAACGGGTGCCCCTATAATGAAGTCGGTCACAGGAGTTTTTTCTAAATTTTCTTCGGTTTCATTTAGAACAATAAATGGATTTGTGTACTCATTCTCAATAATTTCAATACGCTCAGCTGCTTCATCTGACATAATTGATAAATTGTCATGCAAATCTTTAACAGGTTCTGTGTTTAAAGGCACTGCCTCTTCACACTCTGTACTTGTTTGCTTAAAGTCAATAAACGGATTGCTATAAATGTGAGACTCTTCGTTTTGTGAATTATTTGTTTCATATTCGCTGGTTATAAATGAACCAAATTCTTTTTCAGTATATGTTGTGTCATATATATCATTTAAAAATGGATTGTTTGTCGATTGAATTGTATCTGTAGACATGTTATCATCGTCGAATGGATCCTGTAACATTTTATAGTTTTCTAAATCCTGTAAATACAATTGTTTTGTTTCTTTATTCGTAAGTTCCGTACTTATGACGTCCTCTGTCTTGGTAGATTTATCCATAAATAATGATACAGAAATATTTTCAGGTATAATTATTCTCTCTCGAGTAGCTTGATTTTCAAGGAATGTTGAGTTAACTACATCAGGTACATCATTTTGCTTGGATGAAGAAGAATCTGTAGACACATTGTTAGACTTTTCTTTGTCCAAGTTATATAAAGCTTTGCAAACTCTATTCATTTTTAGAATTCTTGATGCAATTGTGTAAAATTTTTGAGATTTTTGCATTGACGAAGGGTTCAAATCGTTTATATTTGTTATTTTTTCTAATTCGTCGTCGTGGATTGAATTGGTCTCTAAAGAATCTAATTCCATCAAATTTTTTGCTTCGTCCTCTGTTATCCTTTCTAGAGTTCCATTTTCCTTTAATAGCATTTTTTCAGTTACAAAATCTACAATTCGAAGTACAACTTTTCTATCACTTTTGATATCCACAATGTCAATCTCTTCACCATCTTCTAAACAAAAACTATCTTTCTCTAAAATATGCATAATGTTTTTGGAGGCTGTTACAAAGAAAGGTGACCCTACTATATTTTCTCCTCGACTCGTTATAGATATTTCATATTTTCCTTCCGTAGGTACAGTGTATCCAATTTTGACGTGATCAGGATTTCTCTCGACTTCAATACTTATATCGTATTGCGTTTTAGGTATGTAATACGTTTTGTTCATGTCGTTTTTACCATAATTTCTTAAGTACGTTGCACCTTGAGTTACTGGGAGAACATTATCTGTATAGTTTGTCGGTTTCGATTGAAGACCAAGTAAAGTTTGTCGTATCATCTGAGCTTTTCCCAATATTGGAGATAATGTAGACATACCATAAATATTTTTTGGACCCTTGATGACAATAGTTATTTCTCCCGGATCAAGTGACTGCTGAGCGGTTGGATATATTTTAAAAAACATCTTGTTATTTATTTGGGCTGCTGTAAGTCCAGAACCCCTTGCAATGTAGTCGAGAGTAAATTGTGTAGAACTAGATGTAGTTTTTTCCGTTATTGGCTTTGATGTGGCAGTTGGTGGCGTAAGTTTCGCTATAGCGGTGCGAATTCTGTCCAAGTACTTTATTAATTTCCAAGCTTCATGTTTGCTTAAGACTTCATTCGCTTCGAGTTCTTGCCGAGTGAACATCTGAAATGAGATAAAATATCCTGTAATATGGGTTATGCAAAAATTACTATTGAGTGAGCAGCATTTCTCATGAGGTTTGATAATTTTCTTTTTAATTGAGTTTTTTGGCTATAAATTTATTTAAACAGGAGATATTAGTACGTGTTTCTGAATCAATCAGGGGGTATTAAACGCCTAGGATCTATGTGAAACGTCTACTCATTTGCCTATCAAAATCTTGAATTACCGGATCAACTCCCAGGTAATGGTCAGCTATAGCCTGCGCATGCTTCAGGGACAGCCTCGTGGGAGGATGTCCCGCGCATGCGCCGGGGAGGGCCGCGTCCAACACGCCGCAAACTATCCACCCGTGGCGCCACACCGTCTCCAAATCGTCCACCCTCACGGGACCCACATCGGAGAGCCATTGTATCACCTGTTGCTTTTGTTCTTCGCTTGAAAAAATAACTGGAAACATTGATGGTAATTTTCAGTCTGAAGTCGATAAAGAAGAAAACTTGAATGGATTGAGACAAAGATAGTAAACTTTTGCGTAGGTGATAACTGATGTAAAGAACATTGATGCCGCACAATGTATGATTATGCAAGGAAGGCAAATGAGTAGACGTGCTGTATGATAATGAAAATGCTCCTGTAAAATCTTCAAAGTGGTATCTAGGAGAGATTGAAGGAAAGATGGTAAGTGTAGTAACATAAGAATGATAATTGGGGATCAGTCCCACAAAGATTTGTACGATAAGCTTTTCCTTCAAATCTTACAAAACCCTACTTTAATAAAATTTAATCGGTAGAATTTTGCTAATCCTATGAAATTTTTTTCTACTACAAAAAAGGTGCAGAAAAAATTAAGATGAGTTGAAAGGAGAATGGTGCAAATGCGAAGTATGTTACGATGCATATGTTTTAAACTAATTTGATTCCACATTTACCTATTATAATATATTTAGCTTTTCTGTACTATATACAATATGACGTGCACGCTAGTAACCAAGTAATCTATTTAACAAGGGATTATAGGGCTTAACGTATTACAGCATTACGCGTTTATGATGATGCTGTGATTTAAAACCAAACAACTGACGCATAACAGCATTATATATTTAAATTACTCAAAATGTAAAGTTTATTGTTATTTTAGTTATTGAGAAATAGGTACTTTTAACAAAAATAATAATCAGGTTGCTTTATTTAACTTTTTTGCAAATAGGTCACACAGAGTTAATTTCCCATTCAAGGTATGGAAGTAGTATTTAATAAATATATCAACTGTACTGGGTACAATAACATTTTAATACTTCCTAGAACTCCATTGGATAGCTAATTTTATAACAGCAAATACTTACGTGTTCGAAAAGCCGAATCGACGTACTTCAAGGCCTTGAAGAAGAAACGCTGGTGTCCCCAGAATATCGTGAGGAGGGTGGCCGGCGCGAGGTACCGCAGGGTCGTCAGCAGCACCTCCAGGACCGTCGACCACATGCCGCGCTCCAGCTCCAGTTCGGGATACTCCGGGATCGTGAATAGTCCTGAAATGTACAATATTATATGTCAATTGTAGGTCTAATATATTTGATTGGTTGTATTTCCTTTTTTTATTAGGGTTTCCTGGTAGAGCTTTAAAAGATGCCGTCTTTAGATGATTTTGGTAAATTTTATGAATAGGTAGGTTAGTGATGTCGTCAGGATATCCTGATTACACCAGTACATACTCATAAACAGTTTAATTACCTATTAGGTTTATAGATGAAAAAAATACGATATCAATGGTGTTATTTTTTTAGATGGACGTTAGGCTACAACATACCTATTTAGGAGTAACTACATAGGAGAGAAAAAAATATTGATGCAATGGTTAAAAAAGAGAATTTTATAAAAAAAAACAGAGCTAGAACACTTTTAGTGGACGTTGATTCATTTAGTTTAAACTATTAATAATTAAAAGAATTAATGTTAGAGAAATCCAAAAAATTGTGATAAAGAACTACATTTTCAAAAGGCGAAACCCCTTCCCCCTCGGATCTCAGTCAGAGTGGACGTGTTTGTGTTCGTTTCTCTAAAAATATTTTTATTTGCGAATAATTAATTAAATTAAATCGAAACTAAAGTCAGCAGTACCAGGCGAGCATAAACCGTACGAAGTTATTTAGCGTCGCTGTGGATGTGCGAGTGAAACAATCTGTGAGTAAAAGAGCAAGCGTTGAAGTAAAATTACAAATAAATGTACTAGGAGAACATCAGTAAAAGAGATTAAAACGCTAAAAACTGTACAAAAAATTCACAACGTCCATTAATGTCGTCTTAGCTAGTTGGACCGCAGTACGGACGAGACAACGTCTTGAGGAAAGCGAGTTCTAGTCCCAACAGAATATATTGAATTTTTTATATTTTATTTTTATTATTTTCTTTTTATTTATTTTTTGGGACTCATAATGCCCCTTAAAAGAACACCACCGACTGGCTCATCTAAATCAAAATGTGATACCGAATCGGACTCAAATACTCCGTCTTATGGAAGACAAACTATAAATATAAGCCAAAGACGTAAACGCAAACTGGAGCACGGTGAAGAATTGAGTGATTTAAAGGAATATTTTAAAAAGGTGTTTACGGAATTTAAAGATGAACAAGAAAAGAAATATGCCTCCTTGCTTAACAGATTTGAAGAAATGAATAAATCACTATCAAATTTCTGTAAGACAACGGAATTCATTTCAAAACAATACGATGATTTAAAAGAACAATGTAATACCTTAATAAGCGAAAAGAAAGCACTTCTTAATAACACGAATATGCTCGTAGATAAAATCGAAAACTTTGAAAGGCATCAAAAAAGAGCTAGCCTAGAATTGAGAAACATACCTTCACGTATACCGGAATCCAAAGAAGACCTTTTTAAAATAGTAATCAACACGGGCAAATTCCTAAGTGTTCCTGTCGCTACTTCGGATATCTTTGATGTATTCCGTACTAAAGCAAATTCTCAAGGCATGAAATCTCTGATAGTTGAATTTAATTCAGTTATAACTAAGGAAAAATTTTTACAGTCATTAAAAAAATATAATCAGATAAATAAACCAAATTTCTTCAACTCTACAAATCTGGAAATTGAAGGACCGTCTAAACAGGTCTATATGTCAGAATCTCTTACCGCAAAAACAAGACACCTTTTTTATTTAGCCCGAGATTTTGCAAAAACCAATAACTACAGCTATTGTTGGACATCCCGAGGTTTTGTTTATTTGAAGAAAAAGGAGGGTAGTCAAGCAATTCGCGTAAACTCGCAAGATATTCTAACATCCTTATGTATATCAAAATGACTAATCTTTGTAAAGTTTAATTGTTTTAGTTTTGTAAACTATTTTTTACTTCCAACTTATTATGTATTTATTGCTAAAATGAATGTAAACAATTTCAACAAACACATTACATATACACATATTAATTATTATACATTAATTATTTTCAGAAACACATATTTTTATCATTTTATAAACGACACCAAATTCAAATTCATCCTCCAGTACTACATCATAACTACCATTTATATTGATTGTGGATCTGAATGTTATTTGCACTTCCTCTACAATACAACCGCTTTTATAATCCGTTTAAAAAAAAGTAAATATTGCTTAGCTAATTTAGACACAACTGCTTGTTGTTGTAAGGCTATAATATTAGGTTTTCTCTTTGTCGCAATTAAAAAAACCCCAATTTTAAATACACTATATACGTTTCTATGTACAAATGTAGAAGGTATCGTTATTTTGTATTGTCTTAAAAAATCGTCTACGCCCTTTTATATAATGAACAATCAGTATTATATCATATTATTTAAAATTCGATGATGTTAATCAAATACACAAAGACATAGATTCCTTTAACATAGCTGAATCTACTATGTGTGATATTGAAGACTGTCGGTCTCACCTTCCAGTTTCTAAAAAATGTTTAAAAATTTTCCAGCAAAATATACGTAGCTTAAATTGTAATTTTGATGGCCTATTAGCGATTCTTACCAGCAGTGGAGTTTTGTGGGACTATGTTGTCTTGACGGAGTGTTGGCTGTCACTTAATTATAATATACCAATTATGGAAGGGTACCACTATCACGCTAGTACGAACAATCGTACTCAAAACGAAGGCGTCGTGGTGTATTATAGAAATGAATTAGTTACTCTGGTATCGGAACCACAAATAGTGGACGCAAACTGTGTTATTCTTCAACCAGATCGTAATACTATCGTTATTGCTATTTATAGACCTCCAGGGTATAAAAATATAAACAACTTTATTCAATCTCTAAACAGCATTTTGATGAATTATTCTTCCACTCAGAATATAATTATCGTGGGTGACATTAATATTGACATTAGCGAAAATTGCTCGGATATAAACGCCTTCACTTATTTAGAAATGCTTGCATTCCATGGCATTCAACCGGCTCATTCTCTTCCTACTCGCTATAAATCATGCTTAGATCACGTTTTACTTAAAACTAAACTAGCTGCTCATTGTCTTATACTTCCAACATCTCTTACTGATCATAATAGTGTAGTTCTTTATATTTCCATAAATAAAATCTTAAAACCCACTAAACATGTAACACATATAAACTATGATAAATTAGGTATTGATTTAAATGAAACAGATTTTAAACCTCTTTACACATTTCCTGATATAGATGATGCTGTTAACTTCTTTATAAATAGTCTTCGAACTCTGATAGTTGCGAACTCTACTGAGACCGTAAAGTCTAAGAGAAGGAGAATTCTTAAGCCATGGATGACACAAGGAATCTTAAAATGTCTCAAAAATCGAGATAATCTATACAAAAAAACTAAAAAAGAACCAAATAACGATATCTTAAAAGTTACTTATAAGAGATACAGAAATTTTTGTTCGTCCTTGATTAAAAAATTAAAAAGAGATTACGAGAAATTACAACTACAAAATGCTAAAAATAATAATAAAAGACTATGGAAAGCCATCAAAGAGATCACAAATACATCGAAAATTAAAAATAATTCATCCGAACTCCTATTAAGCAATAACTCTAAGCAATCTATAAATGACGTTAATAGCTTCTTTGTTAATATTGGCGAAAAGTTGGCAGAAAAAATAAACCGAAACAAACATATCAGACGGACAGGCTCTTCAGCACATGTTTCCAACCCCCATTCTTTTGTTATGCTACCTACCACTGAAGATGAAGTCAAATCTATAATAAGGAATCTAAAAAGTGATTGCGCTGTTGGTCTCGATCTGATTTCTTCCAATATCCTAAAGAATTTTTGTGAAATTTTATCTCCTCATATAACATATATTTGTAACTTGTCAATATCAACAGGACAATTTCCTAAAGTTTTAAAAAAATCAAGAATCCATCCAATCCACAAGGGCGGAGACAGGGACTGTGTTAATAACTACAGGCCAATTTCTATCCTTCCAGCTTTGTCAAAAATTTTGGAAAGAGTCATGAATAAAAGGCTTGTTGACTTTTTAGAGAAGAATAAGCTTTTGTCTTCAGCTCAATTCGGTTTTAGAGCTAACAAATCGACTTCTGATGCTGTACACGAACTTACAAATTTTATTGTGACTAATATGGATAAAAAGAAGAAAACATTAGCAATATTTCTGGATCTGGCCAAGGCTTTTGACACAGTCTCTGTCCCGATCTTGATAAACAAACTTGAATGCTTAGGTGTTAGGGATATACAATTGAATCTGTTCAAAAGCTATTTGACTGATCGAACGCAATGTGTAATAATTGACGATGTTATCAGTGATGAGGCTCCTATCAACTATGGCGTCCCACAGGGCAGTATTTTAGGCCCTACTTTGTTTCTCGTCTATATTAATGATCTGTGTAAACTTAAATTTCCATCAGCTAAAATCATTACCTTTGCTGATGACACATCTTTGGTATTCAGCGGTGATACGTGGAATGAAGTATTTTTAAATGCCCAACAAGGACTAAATGAAGTTACTGAGTGGTTACATGAAAATTCCCTAACATTAAACATCGATAAGACAAAGTATATAACTTTCTCTATGAAAAATACTGATAAAACTGATATGCATAGTTTAATTACACACTCTTGTAACAAAAATGATCCAAACTGCACATGTCCTAGAATAAATAGTACTGAATCAATAAAATACCTGGGCGTTATTATAGACGATAAATTGAATTTTCAATCACACATTAACTTAATAGCCACTCGCACCCGTAAGCTTATCTCAATTTTCAAAAACTTAAGACATGTTGCTGATGAACAACTCATTATAACAGTATATAAAGCCCTATGCCAGTCACTGTTGACCTATTGCATAACATCTTGGGGTGGTGCTCCTAAAACTTATTTTATTAAGATAGAAAGAGCACAACGAGCTGTCTTAAAAGTTATAAAATTTCTGCCTTTCTTTCACCCTACAAAGGACGTTTATGTGATGACCAGGGTACTAACTGTACGACAATTATTTATTCTTCACACAGCTGTACGCCAACATTCTCTTACTACCTTCAGCCTTGAGCGGGCTAACGCGTCACGCAGAAGGGGCAAAATTTGTGAAACAAATAAGTTTAGTACAAAATTTTCACATCGCTTTTTTTGTTACCAGGGCCCTAATATCTACAATAAATTAAACGAAATTCTCTCAATTTTTTCACTAACAACTGACAAGTGTAAACGTGTGGTAAAGGAATGGATTCAAAAATTGGATTATGCTGCTACAGAAAACTTGCTTTAAATTGTGAAATTTGTGATGTTAGTAAATATGAAATTAATATTAATAGTATATCTAATAATAAATTATTTATTACAGTAGGTAAAATGATAAAATTGCTTTCAGTGTAAATTATTTTTATTTTTATTTAAAATATAAATAAACAAATGGATGAATTTTAAAATATGTATGACACACAAACATAAACGCGCGCACACACACACACACTCACAACACACAAACATACACACACAACACACACACACAACACACACACACAAACACATATGTAGGTATATTTTTTTTAATTTTTATTTTTGTAAATTTTAAATAACAATAAACTTATGTCGTTCTCACTACCTAACCACAAACTTATGAATTATGTGTAACATATTTTTGTAATTGTTTTTTGGTTCCGAGGGCGGGGACCTGGTGATCTGTGATACCGGTTAAAACCCATTTCAGACACCAGCTCCTCCAACTCCAACTTATTGTTTGATAATTTTGTATGCATGTAGATTAATTTATGTGATTGGGAATTGTGAGGAGAAATAAATAAATGATTTGATTTGATTTGATTTGATCTTTCAATGTATTTTAAGCTATGACGTGGAGTCCCTTGAGAATAGAAGATCGATAGATGGCACATCTGTTTCACTGATAGGTTTTTCTTTACAGGTATGTAGAATAAATTTTACCAAAATGAGTTTTTGTTAGGGAAAATTAAGCTGTGTGTTCTTAATTACAATCTCTAATAATTGAACTTTAGTTTATGTTTATTATCATTGTACATAACAATGGATGTGAAAAAAATGATGTAGAAAAAAATAGAAAATATCATATATAAAAAACATACATAAATATTAACTAACCAACACTCCTAGAATGCTCTACATTGACTATATTTTCGTCGTATTCCTTTGATAAAGTTTCGATTCGATCGGACATTTTTTTTTCGTTTTACACAATTTACACTCGTTCGGAAATAGCCATTATAATCCTTATCGAATCGTAACAAAAATGAGTATAAACCAATTCTATTTTTAAACTGTGATCACGTTTTTAATTTTGGCGGCAGAGTGGATGAAGGCGACAGATTTTATTAATAATGATAATATTTATTTTTAATTAATACGTTTTATTTTTATTTTTAATTTCAATTACAGTTTTAATTATTTGCGTTCCCTTGATAATTAAGATTATTGAAAAATATCGTATTTAAAGTAAATGATAGGTAATATGTATACGAATTATTTAATTTTTGGTATCAAAATAAATCCCAATATTTAATATGCAAAGCACGTGCGATAATTTTATTTAAATAATTGATAAATGTTGTGAACGCCAAGTGAAAGGTAATCGAAAGATAACACCAATAATTAGATAAATTTTAAACAGCACAATGTACTCACAAGAATCATTTAATGACAAAGAAACAAAATCCAATCTATGAATATCCGTCACTTTCTTGAAAAGTCCAGTTAGAGACCAAGTGGTATTGTCGACTGTCCAATTTCATTAGCCGTTTGGTAAACAGAATAATCTTATCATCTAACTCTCGTACGTAAATCCGACTTTAATACCACACGATAAGGGCTATATTAATTAAGTCCTTAATTATCTGAATCGTGTGTTTTATCTGTACTTTTTTTGTTTGCGATCTCAGCTTCAGCAATGGTAGATGAAACAATTAATGTGTTTGGGAAGAAGTATGTATATTTATTATTTCAATTTTTCCATTTATCAATAACTAGCAGATATTTCGTATGACCGTGAAACTTACCTATTTCTCTAATATCTCTAAAATGCTATGTCTACTTACTATTAATCTATTTTAATACGGATAAAAATGATTAATCAGACCATTAGATAATTATCTTACTTGTATAAAACTAAACATCGGAATAGCTTGATAACATTATCAGACTATATTAACTCTTCAGTTTTATAAATAACTAGCTTTCCGCCCGCGGCTTCACCCGCTTTGTCTAAAACATAGAAAATTATATATACTAAAACCTTCCTCTTGAATCACTCTACCCATTAAAAAAAACCGCATCAAATCCGTTGTGTAGTTTTAAAGATTAAGCATACAAAGAGACATGGGGACAGAAAGCGACTTTGTTTTATAGTTACTATGTAGTGATTAAGATAAACAATAAACATATTAATGAATGACTAGACGTTGATAGTAGACATTTACGCATTAACTAGAAATCTATTCAATGAAATATGAATGCAAATAAATGCGTAATGCATTGTGTACGTGATACCTACGATCTTATCAATGATGCCTGTCAATTTTATCGAAGAGATAAACAACAAGTGTTCTTACAACAGACGTTTTACATGAAGCAGATTTTCTTTTTTTTCTGGCGGGAATTTATGAGCTAACGCACAAGCTAACGTGCGTCATCATAGCATGCTATTGATTTCATTAAAAAAATCATATATGAAAATTATATTTTTAAATGTAACTAAATTTTCAATACAACACACGTTTTATTAGTACACTGTTAAATGGATCCAGCATCCATTAGTCATTAGTCTAAACACAAAAAAAAATATTTAGGAAGGAGCGATATTCAATTTATTTTCTGTGGTAAAAAAAAACAAACTCAAATGTTTCATCAGCGGTTTTATTTCGTAAAGTAATTAAACTTGAAAAGTTACTATATTGTTCAAAAATAACGTGAGAATGTCATTACAAATTCAATGTCGCTCAGTTTATAGAGTCATTGTTATGGACCTTTATAAGTTTTATCATATTATCTACTATCTATATCTTGAGAAATTCTTAGAATGTCTGCGAATAAGATATAATATCCGAGGTTAGAAAAATTTGTCTCGAAAATATTGTAATTGTTTTGTTATATTTTTTCTTTGTTAAAAATACAATATACGAAAATTTTTGTATTCAAAACAAAATTTAATATATTATGTTGATGAGAGAGCTGTTTATTTGCCAAAAATTGTAACATTTTTAGTAGTAATAAATTTAAGATTTCAGCACTCAAGATTATTTGGGAGATAATGTCGAATATTGAATGATGAGGGTATTTTGTCAAATATCACGTGTCTATTTCAAGGGCGATGTTTTTATACAAGAAAAATGTTATTAACAATCAAATATTAATTATTATTAATTGATGAGATGATACAATAACTATTTATTTATAATATTTTATTAATAGATTACCAAATATTAGATAACATTTATATATAATATTTGAGTGTCAAAATATTATGTATTTTAAACGTAAAGCCATATAACGATTTGTAATGACAAATGCTTCAAGAATTCATGATTCAGATGGTGATGAAAGACACATATCCTTCGACAGTTTGTGTTTCTTATCTGTGAGATAATGGGATTTGAGTTTCTAGGTCATTTATGTTTAAAAAAATTGTTTGATGAAATTAATAAGAAATTGAATTACATACATTATGAGTTACAACGATTTTATAGTTACAGTGGTCAGTGAGTCTACCGGATTGAAATGATTTCAAATTTTATGAGTTTTCTTAGTTATTGAAATTAGGTTTGAATTACGTATATAAAGACATATCTTCTTCTTATATATAAAAATGAATCGCAAAATGTGTTGGTAAGCGCATAACTCGAGAACGGCTGAACCGATTTCGATAATTCTTTTTTTATTATATTCCTTGAAGTACGAGGATGGTTTTTATGTAGAGAAAACGTGAATATGTACCACGGGCGAAGCCGGGGCGGACCGCTAGTCTTATATATAAAAATGAATCGCAAAATGTGTTGGTAAGCGCATAACTCGAGAACGGCAGAACCGATTTCGATAATTCTTTTTTTATTATATTCCTTGAAGTACGAGGATGGTTCTTATATAGAGAAAACGTAAACCTGTACCACGGGCGAAGCCGGGGCGGACCGCTAGTTTTTGAATAAATAATCAGTTTAGGAATAGAGAATTTGTATATTTACGTAATTGAAGGTTACTTTTATTTTCATTTGCTGTTTTGGTATATTTATCGCCAAAACAAACAATTAACAACTTTATGTGTAAATAATGAAATGATATACGCACGAACTAGTTGCGAAGTCGAAGATACTTCCCACCTCAGCCCTTCACGAAAAATGCTAAGAAAAACAGATCTATTATCGCAAAATAGATTACGACCTTATCTGACCATTCCTTTATGATTTCACACAAATATTTTTATATTTGCACACTTAAAACACAGCCTATCCCGAACTTAAGCATTGTTAAATTCATCTCATTAATTAATCTATAATACGCATCATTACATGACGTAAACTTGGATTAATACAATTTATGGTTTCACTTCACATTTTTTGCTTTTCAATACTATTTATATCCTCTGCCACCAAAATGACCACAGATTAAAAACAGGATTTTATTATTATTTTTATTTATTTCGTTTTATACGCATCACCTCACACGCTAGCAGTAAGAGGACTGTCGGATTTTTTTCAAGCTTCTTATCAATTGTTTTATATAACTTGTTATTACCTTAGAGCATAGATATTACTTGTATACGTAGTATATTATTATTAGTCTGTGATATTACGTATTCTATATGTTCGTCCGTCTGTATATACTTACATAATAACATTATAATACTGTTTACTAATTACGTGCATATACATAATTATAATATATTATTTTAGAAGAAAGTGAATAATTACGGAAAAAATAGAAATTTGAAATATGTGTTATTAACTTGAAAAGGTCTGATACAATATGAATATATTAACGCACTAAGATTTTAAATTTAAGTACACAATAGGTTAACACAAACCTATTCGTAGAAAGTGAAACAATGTAAATTTTAATGTACATAATATATACTTAGTATACCTATGGCACAAACATTTAAAGTCTTTCTGTTTCGTAATATTATTATGAACAAAACTATAAAGGAATACAAATGCTAGGTTGCCATTTCAACAACTAGGATAACCTATAGGTATACATATTTGTGATCTGGATTGAAAAAAAATCAAATTGACAACCCTTATTTAGATTTTTTAACAAAAATTGCTCATAAACAGGCATATTTATTGAGTATTAATTAATTGATTTGAAAAAAATTGTTTTAAAACATCGCTCTTTCTGTAATTTAGCTCTCTATTTATCTTAGAAAAAAAATATTAGTAGAGAAATTATTATTATTATAAAGATACAAATCGTCCTCATAACCTGGTTGTAATAGTTGGATAAACGAAACCAGGTGAAGAAGTTAGTCCATTAAAACAATACTACAATTGTATCTACTCGCACTTGGTCGTAACAAATTTATCAGAAATATTGTGAGATTAGTTCAAGTGTTTGAGGAAACATGAAGTACTGAAATACCATTGATTTGCGAAATAATTCTGATTGAAATTGTTTATTTTTAGCTTTCAAAGTATCCCCATTTATATGTCTATTAGTTATATATTTTAAATGCATGCACAGAATAAATTTTGAAGTGAAATTTCTTTAGCCGCCTTTAGAGTAAAATTTCAAGGTCGCGTCATGGCAATACCGTCATGTAAAAGGCGACGATTTTGGTATCTTTGAATCTTGCCACAGAAGTTTCAATTCTGACACGTGTGCGTGCGTGTGTACTTAACGCTTTTTTTAAGCGGGTAGAGTCATAATAGAGTCATAGGTAGTGTAGTAGGTATCTTAGACCACACCTTTGCTTTAAGAGCTGGTGAGATGGAGTTAGCGCTTCCCGATTGTTTACAAAACACAATAATTTACAAAGCAATTAAAAAAAAAACTAAAACTCATTAAAATCCATTCAGCCATTTTTAAGTTATATGTTGCGTAACTAACTCTACTTTCTTAAATATGTTGTACAGGTTTTCGTATAAAAGTATTTATATGAAATGATTTTTATATTATGTGCAATATTCTAGGTACCTATTGAATAAAACATAATTAAATAGTTATTTTGCGTGATTCAGAAGTGTAAGAATTAGTTACCTACAGCGCCTACTTTGATAACTATCTTATAATATATCTAATTATGTTGTTATGCGTATGTGGGTTAAGAAATTATAAATGTTATCTCTGTACTTTTCTTTATATTAAACTTAGTAAAACTCGATGCTACCTTTGTTTTAAATTATATTCAAGACTAGCTTCCGCCCGCGGATTCACCCGCGTGGTTATTTGATAAAAGGTAGCCTATTATCTTTCTCAGGGTCTAACGATTGTCTGTGCCAAATTTTATCAAAATCGGTTGAGAGGTTTAAGCGGGAAAGCGTAACAGACAGACAGATGGAGTTACTTTCGCATTTACGACTATAATATTATTAGGGATGAATAATTGTGTTAGCTAAAAATTTGCCTAAAGATCTTATGGTACACATACTTTTTGTATGAAATCTATCTGACCATTGATATTCTGAAATGTCATAATTATGAATTAGATTAGGAAAATTCCTTCTACTGGTTTACACTTAACTCGACTTGGGACAACAACAATTAACATCAAAAGGATTCAAAAGTATTCGTAGTTACATAATTTTGAGTATTAAGAATTCATTAAGAATTTATTCCACCTATTAGGTATCTCATGTTGTTTGAAAATACGTTAAAAATGCAAACAAATGCAAGATTCATCTGATAATTATACAAACAGTAACATATCGTTGTATTGCATTTGTTTCTCGAGGATATTTATCAAGCAATGCTGATAAACAAATTTACATTTTGTTTAGATCAAATTGAGCTTTAAACTCAAAAGAATATAATATTTAGAATTTAGTGGATTATACTTTAAACTGAATTATGAATTATTGGCTCTACATTTAGATTTTCTACTTTTTTATTTATTTATTTATTTATAAATACTTTATTGCACTTAAAGATAACAAAACAAGAAATCCAAACACTTAAATATAACTTACACTAAGTACAATTGGCGGTCTTATCGCTTAGAGCGATTTCTTCCAGACAACCATTGGTACAATAGAGGAATAAATACTAAAATACATAAATGGGTAGTGCAATAATTTTTTATTAGTTTTTAAAAACTATACGCATTAAAAATGTAAAATGACCTGTTTGTATATTGTATATATGTATATTAGCATCGCAATCATTACCTTCCAACCTATTATAAAAGGTTGTAAGCAAGAAGCTTGTCGCTGATGTTAACAATAGAAAACTATTTCTCATATAAGTCTCTAATAACAAAATTGATCACATTAAACTAAATCGAGCGATAAAAACAGCAATTCACAGTCATGCTACAGTGTAATTAATTAAATTTCATAATGGCTTAATATGGTAATGGAATGAGATCAGTATTATCACCTAATTCGAAGTAATTATGCTTTCGATTTTTGTTGCGTGTTCGTGGGAAGGAGACGTAGCCGGTGTAATGACTAATTACCATATCTATTGCGTGACGGATGGTATTATAAGAGGATGTTTGGATGTTTGTGAGTGTTTGTTCGTTTGTTTGAACGCGGCAATCTCAGGAACTATTGGTCCGATTTGAAAAATTCTTTCGGTGTTAGATAGACCATTTATCGAGGAAGGCTTTAGGCTATATATCATCTCGCTAAGACCAACAGGAGTGGACGGGTAAAACCGCGGAGCACAGCTAGTTAATAGTTCTAAACTGTTAAAAGTCTTTATATCATATAAAGTAGGTACCTATATCCACAAAATAGAATCGGTAAGAAACTTGATATTTATTAAGAATAAATGACACAGTTACTTAACATAAAATCACTAGTAAATGGGCATAAATTATCGTATAAATATAATTATTAATTATGTGTCTAATCCTCCGTAATTTAACATCACTTGTAATTTATCGTTTGTCAAAATACTGTCCGTATAATTCATATTTTCAATCCTTACTTTTTTCTTATTCAATCAATATTAAAAACAATTATAAAAGATATGCAAAGGACCATTATACCATAGCTTGAAATTATTTTGTGGGTAAGTAGGTATATACTGTGTCAATTTCTCAGTCCTAATTAGGTGAAAAGCTCTTTAAAGGGAGATGGCGCATAATTCAGAGTGCTAATGCCTAGGCCTGCTCCAATATTAGGCTTAAATTCCGTAATGAACATTAAAGGTTCTTTATTGTGTCACTGAAATTATTTCCTCTTGATATCATTGATTTTGGATATACTTGGGAAAAATAACTTATCTCATAGGTATATAAAATTCCCGTGTCTCAATGTTAGTTACCATACTCCTCCAAAACGGCTGGACTGATTCTCATGAAATCTGTGCATATCGGGTAGGTCTGAGAATCGACCAACATCTATTTTTCATACTCCTAAGTAATAAGAGTAAGGCAGAACAACGTTTGCCGGGACAGCTAAAATTGACGCTACATAACATACCTACTAGGTATTCTAAAGAATAGGTACAAGTATTTATATGAGGCTGAGGACAGTTTAAAAATATTGTCTAATATTGTCTATCCCATCAATTGTATGGGGAGTTGCGTCGCTACGTGCGCGCACTTTCATACCTAGCCCATGGGTGGAGAGACAAAATAGTTGCGGAGACAAAAAAGTTGCGGAGACAAAGTTGCTCGTGCGCGCACTGTCTTACTTCATATTCAGCTATAGCTATATATCACTATACAAATATTCGAGAAAGGCGCGACATGTTCGCAGGAATAAAAACAAATACAAATAAAATAAAACCCTATCGATGAATTCAATAAAAACCAAAAATTACATATTTTCAAAGAAATCAAACATTCACACGTTTTTTATAAGCCACATCGATACGAAATACTTGGAAAATTGAATTAATATCCGAACAATATACCTACCTACAGAATCATTACAAAGGCTCATCATTCTCGAGCAAGGATAAAGGGACAATAGATAATTGTTCCTTTTTCCAAGTTTGGCACGAAGCACCGTATTTTCGCTACCGTAGCATTTTTTTGTGAAACAACAATAAAAAGTAAATAAAACTGTAACAGCAGTATTGTACGCGGCATACGATACGCGATAAAGAAAAACATTCGCACGAACATTAAAACAAACAGGTCTTCGCTGGTTTGG
This sequence comes from Colias philodice, assembly GCF_061535455.1. NCBI lineage: Eukaryota > Metazoa > Arthropoda > Insecta > Lepidoptera > Pieridae > Colias > Colias philodice. The sequence goes on from NC_143090.1 coordinate 8,910,134, forward strand.
TGTAAAGTACAAGAGGGTGCGGTTCATTTATATATTTATTTATATAACACTTTAATGTATTAAATTTCTTATTTTTACAACTGTAGTTGTACAAATAAGAAAACTTACAACTACTGACAGAAATGAAAGTGTACAACATATTTGGCGGCCTTGTCACTATACATAAGTGATCTGTTCCAGACAACCACGATAAAAAGTTTTCGTTTACAACATAAAGTGCATCCCTAAAGCATATTATAGAAGAAACCATACATAAAATACGTTCATTGTATATAGAATGTAACACAGTTACAGTTTTATTTAAGTACCTACCTATATTCTTAATGTATCTTTTTCGTAAGGTTTCTGAAACCCTGCATTTTTATTACGAAAGGTTACGTTATAGTAAATATAAATAGTTTCTTGTTATACCAAGAATTAAAAGTGCTATTCAATCCTTATATTGCAGCAATAGCTTCAAATTTGAAGAAGTAAGTACTCTGACAGATATATCCATTATAATACATATTATAAAGCGTTATTATAATGTTAAAAAATTCAAGAATGTAGTTACAACAGCAGAAGCTGGAGGATCTATTAACAAGTAAATGGGTACGGGTTAAAATGTTAGATATTATGCTTATTGTTATTTATTACATATAATAAACTAGCTTTCCATCCGCGGCATCGCCCGCGCAGTCAAAGAAAAACCCGCATAGTTCCCGTTCCCGTGGGATTTCCGGGATAAAACCTATCCTATGTCCTTTCTCGGGTATCAAAATATCTCTATACCAAATTTCATGCAAATTGTTTCAGTAGTTAAGGCGTGATTGAGTAACAGACAGACAGACAGAGTTACTTTCGCATTTATAATATTATGGATACAATATTGTATTTGCTGATTATTTAATGATTTTACAAACGCTGCCTCTTCTCACTTACACCAAAATTTCAAGCACAGCCCCTAAAGTATCAAATAACAAAGAAAGTAGTATTCGTACGAATAGAAATGCGATCAACATTCGTTAATGTCTGTTATACGATATTTTCTGTACTTAATTACTGTATTACTTTGTTGTGTCTGTCAAAGTATTTGTTTACAATATAAGAATGAGGTTATTTTTATTGTGAAGAGAAATTGTCACTGTCTTTTATTAGAATTAATTAGCTAGAGGAAACAATAAGAAAGTTAAGTTTTCTGTAGATAATGCAAATCTTAAAGAAACATTGTAGCTATCCTAGCTTTTGTACCTACTTATTTTAAGAGGTAAAATGTATTGTATGTTTTGAAAATTACTTCTTTAAAGCTAAATAAAAAAAATTTATCGACAAATTAAGTTTGTTATCCCCTAGTTGGTTCTATAAACTTCGGATTTATAGGTGATATTTCATACTTTACTACAATAATTATTATTCTCTTAGAATTGATTTGGTAAGCAAGTCTATTAGCCATAACTCTATATTCTGGCGTAAGTCCAGTACTCTGAGTAGTTAGATTTTTTTATAACATTAGTCAATAAGACAAATGAGTAGTAAATTAAGTAAATATTCATATAAATTATGACTACATGAATCATAACTTTTCTGTGCTATTTACATTAGTATGGTCTAAAATATAAATTATTTAGGAAATAGGAATAAAATAAAAAATAGGCATTACGCATATAATTTAATCATTCAGATTAAATAAATATGTATACATAAATTCAAAAAAATGCAATATCATATAATTATATCACTTAAAATCTCGATCAACGCTCTCTACTTCATGGCTCTATAATGTTGCGGATTTGTGTGTGTGCGTGTATGTGTGTGTGTATGTGAGATATTAATCTTCTGCATCTTTATGGTTACAAAATAGTTCATGAAATCACAATTAACAATCTCTTTGCTATCAACTATAACGATAACAATAACAAATATTAGATGTGCCTAAAATACATTTAATTGGGTCAATGTTTAAATTCAACATTAAATAACGATTAAATTTGTTTCACATTAGTTATTGTACTAAATTCGATTAATTGGTTAATTCTTTTGTTGAAACACATTTGAAAAATAGGTAAAGTTGCTATAGATTGAAAATCTTCTATCGATTTGAGAACATAGAATTTTTAAAGAAAACGTCACCGTTGGTATGTAGGTACATGTATATTGTATACAATAAGTTTAAAATAAAAGACCACCTACACAGCAATGAGCACTGTCTATTTAACATTATTATGCAAATATCACCCATGATCGATGTCTTTCGATTTGAGATTTCCATTTCACTTTCATAATGAATCGGTCAATACAACACACCTACACAGCGATGTAAACTTTATTTTGTTTTCTCTCGCTTTTAAGGGATTATTAACATTTCTATCGATTGTCTTCTGTCTGCAGCTAATGCATTTCTTTTATTCTATAACGAGTACCGTAAAATCACCAATCTTTTTATAGTTTATAGAAATTTGACCGCAAACCGCGGCGTAGGTATTCAAACGTGCCGGTTCATTCTTGTGAAGAAACTGTGCCAAATAATGGTTAAATACCGCTATTTTCGATTGAAAGTTAGTCATAAATATGAATTTATATATGCACTTTGAGAACAACGGCTTTTTATGAAACCTCACAGAAATGTTACGCACTAGAAGTAAGTATGTACCTACAGCTTTTAAGTTTTAAGTTGTATTATTTCGCCAGTAGGTATTTTTGTGATTTCCTTAAAAAATAACGAAATACGGTATCTGAGCATGATTCTTGACGCGAATACGAATTAAAGATAAACATTTGAAAACCAGAAAACTTTCCATCCAAGTAAACCAATAAGATTGTGTAAATATTCATTATTCATATATTTATTCTCCATTCTTTACTTGAATCATAAATGCTAAAGAACCAGAGATGATCCTAATCTAATATAATTACGTCTAAAAACAGTAAGAGCAATAAACTACGGTATTCGTAATATTGTTTTTGTCAAGATCTTGGCCTTAATTATAATGATTGCCTTCCTCATTATGTTATAAAGTAACGGTTAACGTCACTCCTTCGAGAAAATTAATAGGCTGATACGATGTTTAGTGTTAAATGAGTTAGGGCGCCATTTTGTTAGAAGAAATATTAATAAAGAAATAGCAATTAGCCGGACTCTGCCTGGGACCTGGGTAGATCTCTTTTGATAGATTAAATGTTTTTAACTGATAATTTCGGGATAATATGAGGAGTGAAGACGTCTTCAATAAGTAAAAGCACTAGGTACTATAGTATTATACTATATTATGTGGTTAAATTATGAAACGTTTCATACCATGTTATTCTATAATATTAAACTAGCGGTCCGCCCCGGCTTCGCCCGTGGTACATAATATTTACGTTTTCTCTACATAAGAACCATCCTCGTACTTCAAGGAATATAATAAAAAAAGAATTATCGAAATCGGTTCAGCCGTTCTCGAGTTATGCGCTTACCAACACATTTTGCGATTCATTTTATATATAAGAAGATTATGTACAGTTAAAATGGGGAACAAATCAGGTTCACAAAACCTCTGCATTTTCAGTCAAAATTTAAATCGGTCGATGATGAAAATACCTTAAAAATGTAATGACTCTTGATTTTTTGAAGTCGGTGAAAGTGGATGTATGAATCTAATCCCCTATAATCTATAATTTTATATGAATAATAATTTAAGCTGTATATGAATATTCATAAAGAATAAAATAACCTATTTACACATTGCAACCATTACAATATGTCTGTCTATGCATATCTATTCTCTTGATTACAATACACCTACGTCCAAAGTCAATAATTAATTTATTACATCGCTAGCTTGTGCTTGATATGTCAATCATTATATTTCATTCACATCAATGTAGGACTATTGAATTTCACTCTTTATTAACTTTTTAATTTGAGTTTAATTATCATATGATGTATATTGTATGTGACATGAACATAAGGTCAGTAACTTCTAAATAAATATCTTAAGTATACAAAATTTTCTTGACTCTTCATCTTTTTCAGAAAAATATCGCAATTATTAATATTGATATTTTTTACTTAGGTAGGTAGTTACCTACCAGATTTTCACTGCCAATTTTTTTTTATCCTGACGTTTAATTCGAATTGCTTTTAACATTCTTCAATAAGTCGTTTTTATTAATAATCATTTCTTAGTACGTGTTTATAAACTGAAATAGTTTTAACTTCTAACGGAACAGTTTATCCAACCAAAGCTCCATATAATAATTACACAACACACGCGATATAAAAACATCGTTAAACGTAATAGCATTGCAAAAACCAATTCATCTTCACAAGCAATAACTTAAGAAATAAGCACAAAAGTATAGCTTACTGTGCATGTAACTGTTACAACAATCAATGGTCAGTTAGGAAAATGGTAAGCGATGTTTAGTGGGATATTATACATGTAGGTATATAATAGGTATGTATGTAGGTAACATGCACTAGTTATGTGATATATGGAGTATGGAATATTCTATAATATTATATTAATAAATAATTTTTCGTACCAAGGAAAATATGGAAAATTTATAGGTAAGTACCATATAAATTATAATATTTATCTCGGCTTCTTTTTGTCTACTTTTAGCTGCCTGTATTTTATGAAAAGTATTCTATACATTTTTAATAGAATTAAATAAATATAGGTATTCTATACCTAATATTCATATTGTACAAGAAGAAAACTTGAGTTAAAAGTTTCTTATCTTTAACTATTGATATTAGTCTAGAAAATATTTTATATTCATATTGACTGATCAATTAAACAGTTGAAAATATTGAAAGGTCATATTGCAGTCCAAGATTTTTTAACGTTTCTAATTATTTTTTTAGATAACTCTTAAAATCCAAACATTTTGTAACATTAGGCGAGTCATACCGACATTTGTCACATATACTAAAATAATTTAAAATGTGCACACATCCTGCAACATACACTATTCTTGCATTATGAGTTACTCGTGACTGCTAGCCGTCACGGTAATTTTGCTCAGATACGTTACAAGTACGTAATGAAATAGTGTTGTTTTGATATAGATACCGTTTAGAATAGAAGTACTATGGTTTAGTAAGTAATATGATTGCATTAAAAGGAGAGCAAAAAAGAGATGAAATAAAGATCATCTTATGCGTTATGAGAACTACTTTAAGATGATGATAATAAGTGCGTTTTTATGTTGCCACTAATTATTTATTAATGCTTTGAGAAATTAGAATGCTTGGCTTAGCTAGAAATTAGAATCATTAGGTACTATCGAAAATTGACAATAGCTATATTTTTTATACGGGTTTTTATAAGATTGGTCTCATTAGATTTGTCTCTGATGTGATGAGCAACATTGAACAAAGTGCTGTCGTGACTTTGGTTTTTTAATATTTATATGGTTTTTAATACAGATGTTATTTATTGATAGTAGAGAGGTATGATGGTATGCCAGATAATATGGTAAAGTGCAGTTTCCTTTATACATTATCTATATTCATAAAGAACTCATGCTAGTCCGATAATTTAACTCTTATAACGTAATGTTGTGTTGATTGTTGATTTAAACCACGTTCTACACATTTTAAAAACGTGTTTTCCACGCAAATTAGTTTATTTTATAAAAGTGACAAAACATTGCAATTCTCAGTGAAAGTTATTACTGTCAGTTAAATGCTCTCCTTCCGCATTATTACGTCCATGTAGTATGTCATCCAGAATGCAATAAATATGTATTTTAATTATATATAAGTACCATTTAGCTTTTAAGTTTAAACATTAATACTATTTACCATGATTATTCGGTGTTATTAACCTTACAGCTATGTTATGCATGATAAGCATACCTATCTCTAATAATATCTATAAATACGAAAGATTTGAATTTATTGAATTAGGAACATCTAACTTAAAAATACTTGACTGATTTTAATTATATTAGATCTTTAGGACAAAAAATATCTGGAGTGAAATCAGACGATGCTGAATTAAGCTAATAGCTTAATATGTAATATAATATTTGTAATAAAAATAAATCAAGAAAAATATATTTAAAAAAATGTCTCTTTAACAATAATACCTACGTAAAAAAAAAACCAATCGACTCAGATTCAATCAATGGAATGTTTATCTACTGATTTATTCTGAGAAACAATCATTTTCGAGGTCAAGAGGTTAAAAGAATCTATTGTTTTTAGCTATTAATGTCACACGGTTGTTTGAGATTACGTTTAATGCAGTTCTTGAATGTGAAGTTAACGGTATAAAGGTATTATATCTCTTATCTTTGTAGGTCAAATTTTATATCATAAGAAAATAACAGCGTGAGATTCCTAACTACCGTGACCATGTTTTCGTGACAAAGCGGGACGCCATGACAAAGTTCTGTGCATTATTTTGTTTTTTTTTTTGTTTAAAATAAATCAAACCAATGTTAAATTTGAAAATACCCATTTACGTTTGTTGCTTTTACTCTCTGAAATTCTAATCGTCGTTTCAGCCGTGGGACGTCCACTGCTGGACAAAGGCCTCCCTCAGGGTTTTCCACCACGACCACCGGCGGCCTGCATCCAGCGGCTCCCTGCCACTCGGACCAGGTCGTCTGTCCATCTTGTGGGTGGTCGTCCCACGCTTCGTCACCCAGTACGTGGTCTCCATTCGAGAACCTTTCTGCCCCAACGGCCATCGGTTCTGCGGGCTATGTGCCCAGCCCATTGCCACTTCAGCGTGCTAATCCAGCGAGCTATGTCGGTGACACCGGTTCTCCTACGGATCTCCTCATTTCTGATGAAATTCAAATTCTAATATCTATCTGCAATAGCTCGTATTGCACCCAGTTTTAAACTGTTTTTGAGTTTTCAAACATACAAAAAATCCAATCTTCGCGATACATTGTATATAAATATTCAAAAAAGGGTTATTACGTAAGATTCTTATTAAAAAATAGAAGTTAGGTTTTACAAGAAAGATTAAAAAATAAATGCTTTCGAAGATGACACGATACAACTCACATAATATTATTCAATCGTTTAAATCATGCACGGATAAACGTTTTCCAAGTAACAATTATTACATTACGTCATAATTAACCGTATAGATGGCTTGGAGCACATAGATTTTTATTTGTGACAAGGATTATGTTAAGCATATAATCTTCTTATATATAAAAATGAATCGCAAAATGTGTTGGTAAGCGCATAACTCGAGAACGGCTGAACCGATTTCGATAATTCTTTTTTTATTATATTCCTTGAAGTACGAGGATGGTTCTTATGTAGAGAAAACGTAAATATTATGTACCACGGGCGAAGCCGGGGCGGACCGCTAGTCTTATATATAAAAAACCGGCCAAGTGCGAGTCGGGCTCGCGCACAAAGGGTTCCGTAGCAGCAAATATAATAAATTACAGTTAAATCAACCTATCTCAAAAACTATAAGAGATACTTTGATCAAACCAAAAATCGTTGAAAGAGTTAATTAGCATGCATCACCTCTATTTTTTTTAGAATTTTATACCCCGTAGTTATAAAAATAGAGGGGGGGGGACATACTTTTTACGACTTTGAGAGCTGATATCTCAAAAACCGTTCACTTTAAGAAAAATGTTTTTTAGAAAACTTTATATCATTTTAAAAGACCTTTCCATTGATACCCCACACGGGTATGTACATCGAAAAAAAAAATTTCATCCCTCAGTTACATGTATGGGGGGCCCCACCCCCAATTCTTTTTTTTACTATTTAGTGTCATATTTTTGTAGCGGTTCATACAACACATATTCCCATCAAATTTCATCACTGTAGTACTTATAGTTTCCGAGTAAATCGGCTGTGACAGACGGACAGACGGACAGACGGACAGACGGACATGACGAAACTATAAGGGTTCCGTTTTTGCCATTTTGGCTACGGAACCCTAAAAATGAATCGCAAAATGTGTTGGTAAACGCATAACTCGAGAACGGCTGAACCGATTTCAATAATTCTTTTTTTATTATATTCCTTGAAGTACGAGGATGGTTTTTATGTAGAGAAAACGTAAATATGTACCACGGGCGAAGCCGGGGTGGACCGCTAGTTTATAATAAAATTATTTGTGGCTAGGTTGTTGTACCAACAATTGTGGTAGAAAGGAAGATAAGTATTGGAAGTTAAATCATTAAATGCTTCATCATTAATGCTGTTCTAATCCTTGTAAATTGCAGTAAAATGCATTATGTATGAAAATTAACAAAACATAGGCAGGTAGGTACCTATTTTCGGAAATTTTAACGCTATCTAGTTTTAAGATAAGAAAAGTAAGTAGTATTAGATTGTACTAAAAAGTTACTAAGATAGGTATTATAGTTTTTTTATTCGTAAATACTAGATACTGTGATTGTCTATGACCACAGATCACAGAAACTAAAGGTCTATGACATAGATATATATATGTTACGGCTAAAGGTAGGTGAGAACATAAACTTAAGATTAGCCGGCTAAACTTAGGTTTATTTTCGACGAGGTGTTAATGTTAGTTTGTTCTATCTTTAGCCGGCTAAACTTAAGTGTAACCGCAGGCCCGTGGCTAAAAATGTCGGGGTGGGTAGATTTGGTTACTATAATACATGTAAGGAACAGGGCGAGTGTTTTCTGGCACTTCGCCGGCTGCTGCCGCAGCACGCTCGCTGCGCTCGCTCGGCTCGTGCGGGTCTTAAGAGTTCTAACCTAACCTAACCTAGCCACCAGCTTTCTGCCCTGAGTCGGGGTGGGTAGATTTGGTTACTATAATACATGTAAGGAACAGGGCGAGTGTTTTCTGGCACTGTGCGGGCCCCTCAAGCCCTCCACCGGCCCGGCGCTAACCAAATCTACCCACCCCGACATTTTTAGCCACGGGCCTGCGGTTACACTTAAGTTTAGCCGGCTAAAGATAGAACAAACTAACATTAACACCTCGTCGAAAATAAACCTAAGTTTAGCCGGCTAATCTTAAGTTTATGTTCTCACCTACCTTTAGCCGTGACATATATATCTCGAGAATTAATCGTCAAATCACGAATGATATGCACCTATAATTAATAGCTCTCTATTTAGATGAATATCGACATAATCTAAGAATGTGGTGATCAAAATCATTACGGTTATTGGTATGTAATGTTCATGCTTCATTTATTAAGCCATGCATGTCAGTGTAAGTTGAATGCCCTTTTCTTAGTTGCATCTTGTTAACTTGGAGATAACAACATCCATATAGAGACTAGATACTCCATCCACCAGGGTTAAACAAGCCTTTTCTACTTAACTTTACACATTACGTCTGCTTAAAAGTGCTGTATAGATTAAATCAGCTGTTTTTGTGTGAAACCATCTAAAATCTAAAAGACTCACGCAAGTTCATGTTTTTATTTTATTATACGATCGTGTGATAAAATAAGATTTATGCATTGATATAGTACCTAGCTACATCTTACAAGGACAACGATTAGGTTACAGCCTTGATATTAAAAAAAAGGGAACGATTTTAAATTCGTATACATATTATTGTTAACTTTACCTAGGTATCTATACTAATATTATAAAGAGGAAAGGTTTGTAATTATGTATGTATGTATGTATGGTTTTCACGCATAAACTACTGGACCGATTTCAAAAATTCTTTCACCATTAGAAAGCTGCGTCTTCACCAAGCAACATAGGCTAGGTTTTATCCAGGAAATCCCATGGGAACGGGAACTATGCGGTTTTTCTTTGAAAACGCGGGCGAAACCGCAGTCGGAAAGCTAGTGTAGGAACAAGGCCAATTACCCGATTTTATAATTATTAGATTTGGTGTTGAATATAGAAAACCTGTTTAAATGTTATTTTTTAAATTAATAAAGTTTGTTATTTGCAACAATGAGCGAAAAGATTAAAAAGTAATCATGTCAAATTTATGGCTCATGAAAGCAAGAGAAGATAAAAGTAAATTACATGGGCGATTAGCGCAAAATTTCACTGAGTCTCTCAGAAAATCAATAAAATAACAAATTGCAACATACTTAAATGACAAATTAAAAGAGAAAATACATAATATTGTACTTTCGCGGTCAATGGGCTGTAAATTAATGAAAATCGATTTCTACCCGTAAACTCACACGTAAATTGACTCGCGTGTGGAGCATGGTTTAAATTATATAAAAGTTACTTAAAAGAAACTTCAAATTACTGAAACACACGCAAAAATCGAAGTAAAAGCTCAGTTTTGCAATAAATGAAATTACATACATATATCCATGACATTCAATCATAAGAGCAACTTCTTCATACTATTTCATAGTATTATTGTGAATAATTAGTTTATATTACATATTATATTATAAAGCTGAAGATATTGTTTGTTTGTTTCTTTGAACGCGCTAATCTCAGGAAATGCTGGTCCGATTTGATTTTGATTTCACACTTAAACCAACAGGAGCGGAGCAATGCGAGTGAAACCGCGGGACACAGCTAGTATTACATATTGGGAAGATATCATCGTCTAAGATCTGTATCCGAGCCTGTGCTCGGCCTAGTTTAGACGATAATGTCCATATAGTTTTAAGTATTGTGCTTATATAAAATGAGTGACATACACAGTGTAATTGAAGGTATGGATAAATAAAGATTTTTATTATTATTTTTTTTTATTTCTGAATTATCTATTACTGGCTGCCCAGGTTTAGCTCAGACTAAGTCTTGTTTAAAGTACTTTACTTGTTTATTGGGATTATAAACTGTTTGTGCTTAAAATTTAATCCAATCGTACGAGACGTTCTTGCGTCATAGGTAACATCTAAACATGATATTATAGTATTATAATATTATCTACTAGCTTTCCGCTCGCGGCTTCGCCCGCTTTGTCTAAAACATAATAAATTATTTACTATATCCTTCCTTTTGAATCACTCTATTAAAAAAAACCGCATCAAAATCCGTTGCGTAATTTTAAAGATTTAAGCATACATAGGGACAGGGACAGAGAAAGCGACTTTGTTTACTATGTAGTGATGCTATTAAATTTTTTAATTGGTTTATTGGAAGCATGCAAACAATGACAGGTACCTATATAACAAAATATTATGTCGTCAATAAAAATTTACATAAAAGATTTTTATAGTCTTAATACGTGACTGATAATATTATGAAGGTACGTTTCTTTTAATTGTTTTTTTTCCTATAAAACAATAGTAGGTAATAACTGGTAAAAAACTGTACTAGTACCTACTTTAATTACTGCAATTATATTATAGACTAGCTGTGGCCTGCGGTTTTACCCGCAGTGCTCCACTCCTGTTAGTTTTAGCGCGATGATAAATGGACTGTCTAACACCGAAAGAATTTTTCAAATCGGACGAGTAGTTCCAGAGATTAGCGCATTAAAACAAACAAACAAACTCTTCAGCTTTATAATATTAGTATAGATTTGCCTATAAACCTACAATAGCTAACCATTTCTTCTAGTAATGTTGACAATTAATTGAGATTCAAAAGTATTCCACTCAGTAGTCATTAGTAATAGGTAATTAATACTTATAAACTGCACTGATATATTTTGAATCATTTTGCGTGGAATGAGGCAGCAGTATGTACCTAATTCTAAATATCCCTATACTGGAAACAAAAATAAGCTGATATTTTGCCGCTGCGTCTCATTGTCATTCGTTATCAAACATAAAAAAACGGATTTAAAACCCGATTGATTCATGCGTGAGTTCGCCATGCACATTAAATCAACGGCGAAATCTCGTGTCATACCTGTAATCGTATATGTATCGAGAAACAATAGTGCGAACATACAGAAGATATTGATTTATCGTTGCATAACTTCATAACATTAAGATTAGCACGAACAAATATATTAAATTGAGCGGATCGATCTCGTGACCAATTATACGGGAGCCAATGATAATCATATTAGCGTAAGACAAATGGATTTAATTGTGAACACCTGTTTTTCGATATATGGAGATAGAAAATAGATAATTCGCAGTCATTTTTATGGCAGATGCACTTAATATCTGTATGTCTTCTTTTGAATTGTCAACTGTGATTTTAATAATAGCAAATATTATTCTCTAATTAATAAAAATCACTTAATTGAAGTATGGCAACTATAACAAAAAAAAGAGCGTGTGTGCCGCGCACACGTGTCTGAAGTGAAACTTCTTTGGCAAGATTCAAAGATACCAAAATCGTTGCCTTACTCCATGACGTGACGGTATTCCCATGACACGACCTTGAAATTTTACTCTTAACGTGCCTAAAGAAGTTTCACTTCAAAGAAATTGCTGCTACAATCTTCAGATTCGTGAATTTTCTTTACCGAAAATTATCTGTAATCTGAGTTTGTAATAGTTCTATACGTAGTACATTATTATTAGTCTGTGGTAATAGTTAAATTTAAGTAGCAATAGAGATAGTGAATTCTGTATCGATGTCTGGAAAGTTTTTATCTTAAGCTTTACGCAGTTTAAAAGTTGTGATAGAATTATTAATAATTGCAACTTTAAACTACATAAAAGTGTAATTATGCTGATCACTTTTTTTTTTCGGAGGCTTAAAAATATTATTATAAAAGTAGACAGTGGTTCTTGGCATATCGTTATAGTTTTTATCTCCTCAGAATTTTAGACTCGGCTAAGCATACGCAAATTTATTCATATAAAGTATACTATTATGTTTATATATTATAGTGTGTTCATTTGTTTTTTGTTACAATTTTAGGCTTGATGGAAATTTCAAAATTGATAAAGTGCAAGTGCAAGTGGTTAATTGCTTCTGTGTTCTAATGAACAGGTATAACATTAATCTAATATCTAATATATATTATAAAGGCGAAAGTTTGTAATGATGTATGGATGTATGGATGTATGGATGTATGGATGTTTGTTACTCTTTCACGTAAAAACTACTGAACCGATTACAATGAAATTTAGCACACATATAGAGGGTAACTTGGATTAACAAATAGGATAGTTTTTATCCCGGAAATCCCACGGGAACGGGAACTATGCGGGTTTTCCTTTGCAAACGCGGGCGAAGCCGCGGGCGGAAATCTAGTCTATTATAATATATGGAATTTGGGTTTTATCTTTTACGATAAGATCAATAGATTAACAAATAATTACCTTGCAATATGCAAATACTTTCATGTGTTACATCAGCGGTTAATAAACTGGTGTACAAAATGTGCATTAACTGGAACTCTGAATTTTTTAAATAACTTATTAAATATATTTTTTTTGTTAATTGTTTAGCCTAGTTTTAGTTTAAATGTGAAAATATATTTAACTACATAATATTATATCTTTCTGTAATTTATATTTTCTTTTCTATTATTCTGTGATCCAATTATTACAGAACCGCTTAATGAATTATTATTATTATCTTAACTCCAGTAAAATATAGTCTCACACATAACCTATTGCGAAATTATAATTGATACAATATTTTTCTCTATAGGTATAATGTGTATAGTAAATAGACTTGCATAACCTTTCGCGAAATTATCACTAGGATAGTATAAAACAAAGTCGCTTTCTCTGTCCCCATGTCCCTATGTATGCTTAAATCTTTAAAACTACGCAACGGATTTTGATGCGGTTTTTTTAATAGAGTGATTCAAGAGAAAGGTTTTAGTATATAATTTATTATGTTTTAGACAAAGCGGGCGAAGCCGCGGGTGGAAAGCTAGTAATTCATACAATTTTTATTTCTCTATATTATGATTAATAATATCTTAAACATATATAACATATCCATTATTTAATTTTTATCACACAATATTACATAATATGAAGACCACTACACATACGCTGAGAGCAATTTTCTAGGCAAGTTGTACACCGTTAGATGTACAGTAAAATGCATGACGTAAATAGGTTATATATAGAGGTTTATAATCTCGTTGCAGCTAATAGATTTACAACCGAATAGAAAAATGTCACGTTTAGTATGTTTTCGTATTATATAAGAGTTGAAATGTGTGATCCGATATAAAGTTAATCTAGGTATTAAATAAATAAAGGCTTGCTTTATAATGTTTTATTAATTATTAAATTAAATAATAATTTATCGAGGAAGGCTATAGAGTATAGGCTATATATCATCTCGCTAAGACCAACAGGAGCGGGGCACTGCGGGTAAAACCGCGGAGCACAGCTAGTATAGGATACAATACGACGTTGTATGTTTTTTTGTTAATAATAATTATGAATCAATTGTACTTTTAAAATTCCCCAACATTGTTTCATGTAAAAAATGTTAATACATCTTTCATTGGCTATGAATTTCTTCTGTCATATCATGCCTGCAAGTTTGTCTCATACAGAATTCTTGTTTTTTTTAAAAGTCATAAATAATAACGATACATTATAATTATCAAGATATCCATTATCCATTAGTGATTAGTGATTGATTTCTTCAGTTGACAATTTGTATATTTTTTTATTGGATACCGAACATGAAACTACAGAATCCAGCCAGCAATCCTTATTTCCATACTCAAACTCAAACATTTATTTATTCAATTAGACTTTTTCTAAAAGCACTTTTGAATCGTCATTACATATTTTGATTTTTGAACATTTAATCCAGCTTACCATATTTATAAAATAATATACATGGCATGTATGTTTATGTAACCTAAACAATTAAAATGAATGTTATATAAGTCTCTATTTATAAAAAAAAAAATTAACCTCTATTTTTGTCATAAGTCAACTAAGAAGTCTGGAGTCTAGGACTAGTTGGATTTAATCAATATTTTATAACAGGATTGTAAATTAAGTGTTTATACTATAACTACCTATATTTCTGAACTTTTTAAAAATAAAAAAATTAAGTGAATGCATACTTAGCTTTCTTCACCAGTTGAATTCAAAACTACTCAAGCTTTGGGAGGGATCAATCATTATGCCAGAACAATAATTTGTTTTTACACTGCATTTATATACAAGTATATTCTATCAAGCATAATATTAATATAATAGTATTTTTTTTGTTGTAAGACGTAACAAAGTTCATTAGAAATAGTTTGTGCATATAAATTGACAAAGTCAATATTTAAATATAACTCGTGCTGTTTACAATATTTTGCTGTATGGTTCTAGTAACAAACTTACAAGGATGCATGTAATGAAAATTGAATTAACGCAAATTAACATGACTTTATATTATTTTAATGTTAAGTTAGTTAAATAATAAATAAAATAAATAAATAATGTTTATTTCTTATTCTTTCATAGACATAGACATGGACATATTCAATAAAGTTGATACCTACTTGATAGGCTTTTTTACTTTTCAATCGACTTCAAAAAAGGAGGAGGTTCTCAATTCGACTGTATTTTTTTCTAATGTTAAGTAATTTTACATGTACGTTTATGACAAGATATCCTTATGTTTACATTTATGAGGGTTATAATATTCCATTTACCTATAAGGAATATTTTATTTATTTTTCTCACAATCCACAACCATTTATAACTCTAGATTAGAAGCTGAGTACTTCTAAAAACTTTTATGTCAAACTTTTGTAATGTACGGTCTGCATCTTAGTTCCCGAATCTCAGTAATTTATTGGCTACTAGCGGTCCGCCCCGGCTTCGCCCGTGGTACATGTTTACGTTTTCTCTACATAAGAACCATCCTCGTACTTCCAGGAATATAATAAAAAAAGAATTATCGAAATCGGTTCAGCCGTTCTCGAGTTATGCGCTTACCAACACATTTTGCGATTCATTTTTATATATAAAGATATATCAAAAACCACGTGACATCTCCGGCAGACTGGTAGAGTATCGCATATTTAGGCTTTAATTATATTATATCTATATTAATATTATATAATATGTACACAGGCGTCTCATAAATTAACTTAAGTATGCCTCTGACTCTACAGTGGGCTTTTTAAAATTGAACTTTTTCTTTTAAGGTTCATCTATAAAGGCATTGTTCCCTTCACGTGCAAATATACAATCATAATAATTATATTAATAAAATAATGTAGATTCAAACTAAAAAAAAATTGTAGAGTCACACTATACAATCCATACTAATATTATAAATGCGAAAGTAACTCTGTCTGTCTGTCTGTTACTCAATCACGCCTTAACTACTGAACCAATTTGCATGAAATTTGGTATAGAGATATTTTGATAACCGAGAAAGGACATAGGATAGGTTTTATCCCGGAAATCCCACGGGAACGGGAACTATGCAGGTTTTTCTTTGACTGCGCGGGCGATGCCGTGGGTGGAAAGCTAGTATTATATACATTTCGAATGACAACTTAAGAATTATTGTAACCGGCAACCAAATGCGTCGGCGCAAAAATTAGGTGATAAATATAACGAGTTTCTTTTATATTAGTGACCAAATTTCAGTAGATAAATTACGAAATATATGCTAATTACATATGTCAATATATCTGAAAGGTAGATACCTAGGAGTTCTACTGTATGTATAATATTAAAATGTTTTTTTTTCATGACCCAATGCGATCATACTCTTATTTATTTAACTTATAATAAATTGATGGATGTTTTGTATATAAATCATTTTTTATGTGATAAAAATACTTGGAAATGTAGGTAACTGACGTAAAATATATAAATAAAACGTAGACTTCATGAATGCGCATTGTTTACGACTTAAACGGTGATAAAATTTATAACTTAAATCATAAATATAAAATATAATGCAGTACCTAATATATAATATATAGTTTTAACTTAATACACACATTGCATTAAAAACATTATTCATTATTATATATATAATATTTACCACACGCACATTTTTCATCTTTATAAAAAATAAATCTAAAAATCTTAAAAAAAAAACAAAAAAACAATTCCCAAAACTTACACCTGCGTGCACGCAAACTTCAACACTGCAACTCACCTCAATGATATCCCATTATCCCATCAGAACTGTTAAACAAAAACAACCATAACAAACGTCACTCAGAACCATATAACCGCGTTTTGGTCTGGCAAAACCGGCCAGCTTAAGAGCAGCGTTGTAACTGCAAGCCGCAACACACGGCCCGAAGCACCACAATCGAGTGACGTCACGAAAAGAAAGGTTACTGCTGACCAATTGGAGAAAGTATTGAAAGTGCAAGTTCAAAATTTTCGGAACTGGGCCGTACTGAGATTTGGACGCTAATGCATTGGATGTGGATTATTTACCGAAGCTTTTGACCTACATTTTTGATCTAATTCAAATTACATTTTTTTAGGTCACTAATTATCATTAGCAATATTTTTAAGAATTATTAGAATCAATAAATAATTAGTGACAAAAAAATCTTATTATTGGCAAATATTTCCAATAAATTATTTAATTAGTGACCTTTTTATCTTTATCTCAAAGTACTTGATTTTTTTTTAATTTTAACTATCTAATACCTAAGGACCTAATAAGTAGTTTATATTATTATACTTTTATTATTATGTATTAAGTTTTTTTTAATACTTATCTACTTTTAATTTTTATTCGTTACGTAAACCATCTTATGTTGCAACAGATGACTTAATATGATTAACATATGCATGCAAATTAAGATCTTCATATGCAACATTGTTACGGTAGTTAAATTCTATTAAAAAAATAAAAAACTCGCATGTGTAGCGAGAATAGTATCTTTTTGCTATAAATGCATGAATTAAGCCAATTACAATACATTATGCATATATGTAACAATGGAAAAGCTTGTAAAGATTTTTTCATCCTCTTATTTACATAATCGGGCATCTAATCTCTGATGGGTTTATAAGGCTTCAGAATAAATCCTTCGTTTAATTACAACAAACAACAAACCGTAGCCTAACTTAAGACTACCGTCTTTTAATACAGTGGTTGACGCGTGAACGTAGCATCGAGGGGTCCGAGGTTTGATTCCCGGTGGAGACGAAGAAAAAAAATGTCTCGGTCTGGACAGAAGATTGATCACCAACTTAAAGAATATCGATCAGTGGAACGGATGTAAAATGCATCTGCCCCTTACCCCACTAGGGGACATGGGACTTCACTGAAGAAGTAAGAACATACGAAAGACATCACGCGAGAAATTATCGCATGCGAAACATTTACACACAATAAATCACTAAAACAGTTCACGTTTTGCTTATGAATATTTTTTATAGTCATTTCTTTGTAGCCGATGTGACGTAACATTCACTTCCTAAACTCCAAAATAGTAGTCTAGTTTCGTAATTTATCTTATCTAACAGAGCGGAAATTCACGTATTTTATATGTAAACGGTAAACAAGTGTGTTAATTCTGATTAGTTCTGTACATTTGAGATGTAGAGCCATATTTAGTTCAATTTTATTTGGTTTTTCTTGTTGTAATAAATATACGTCAAACAGTTGCACTTTCACTGGCAAATAAACATATTTTAGTTTAATTAAGTTTGATTATGTACTTAGTACAAAATAAATTCCATCAATAATATTTAAAACGTTCTACTTTTATATTTTACTTCCCAAAAATTATTTATCTTATTAGATACAATATAAAAGAACATATTTGCCGTAACTTTATACCAGACAATACCAAATTAGCGAATAGCATTCCCGCGGCGATATTTCCTAATGTCTATAGCTTGAGTGTCTTCAAGAAGAGAGTGTACCTCCAGCTCAAAAAGACGGCAACGTATCTGCAGTCTGCAGAAGTCTCTGAAGATGAATATGGGCGGTGGACTCGCTTACGATCAGGCGCTCCACAAGCCCGTTTGCCCACTCTTTTATAAAAAAAATAGTTTATACGCTTTAGTACCTAGTGAAAGAATGTCAAACACTCTTTCATAATATTTAAAAATTATTAAGTATAACATTAATGAACATTATGAATGTATGCGGAAGACCGGAATTATATAAGAATTATAAAATTAAACAATTAATTAATATGCATAAGTGCGTGTTTTTATTTTATAAGATAAAATCATAACGTGGTGGCATGGACGAATTAGCCACTGATGTAAGCAGGTATTACTGCAAAAATTACACTGTACATAATAATATGTAGTTACCTATATAGTTTGATACGCCAGTGTCGTTATAAAATTATCGATTTGGTGTTTTAAAGTGATATTCTTTAATCTTTATGAAATTTAAACATGTTTCAGCGTTATTTAACGTAGGTACAAGCTTTTTGGCTATGCCATATGTGCATTTAATATATAATTAATAAGATTGAGTCGGAAATAACTCTCTATGTATATTCTCTGTCTATATTGAACTGCCGAAAAAACCTAGCCTATATTTTTATCTTTAAAGATTTGAGAATCACTTAAATTTTATAGCGTTAAAATATCTAAAATATAAACACGTAATACTACTATTACTTACTACCTAGTACCTAATCCAGGCTATCAACTGGTTGTCATTACGGTAAACATTTTCAGCGTGAGTTTCAAATTTCACAACAGCATTGCCTAATGAACCGTGTTTGTCTTTCGGAGAAACAATGAGTTCAGACAATTTACAATTAGTCGCAATGCGCTGTTCACTGCTCTGATATTACTCTATCAAATATTCTAAGACAATATCATGATTAACCATGCAAAGAAAGGGTTAAAAGTTTCATGTTGATAACATCACCACTATTCGAACGGTGAAGGAAATCATCGTGAGGAAACCGACATGTCGAAGAATCAAAAAGTTCGACGACATGACGTGTCATCCGCTTACCCACACTTGGCTAGCGTGGTGGATTATGGCCTGTACTCTCATAGGAGGCCCGTGTTCTAGCAGTGGGAAAGTATATGACCTGATCATGATGATGATGATGATATTTTCCTCGAGTAATCAGATATCAATCAGCGTAGCTATGTTTCCAATGCACAGTCCTCGTTCTGGCATGCCACGATGTTTCATGTTTTCCTTCACTGGTAGAGGCTTAGTTGTGATGTGTAAAATGACTAGTAAATTGAGAAATCAATCAAATTTTTCATCACTTGTTGAATGTTGTCATTGCTTGATGAAAATAGGATCGATGGATCTATCTTTGCTAAAACGATTGTCGCATTCGTAAAATTAAGAATATACTTGTAATTTATTTGTTATCTGTTACAATTTCTATTTGCCTCACTAGATGATGTTATTTTTATTGTTTAGTCTCTTAGTGTAATAGTGAAGGGAGTCAGTTCCTATTGCTTTGCACGAATTCGAATTTAATTGATTCGGAATGGTCAAAATTAGAAGAGACAGACGTCGAAATTTTTAAGAAACGAAATGTAACGAAAACATGAGATTTTCCTAAAATAAAAAAAATATACCCATTACAATCATTAAAGTTATCTTGGTATTTCAAAGAACTATTTTTCATTATAATTAATTTTCATTAAATTCTTAACTCGATCCTATATACTTCCAGAATCTTATTAGACGATCTTATTGCTTAAAATGAGAATAGACGATGGTACATTATTTGGTGAACTTTTAATCCCCAGCCTTAAAGACAAATTCTATTATTAATGTTCAAGAGCTGTGCAATATTACAGAAGTTTTTTAATATGATATTAATCGGAATAATTTTTTTTACTCCTAAGTAACAAGTAATATAAAAAAATTATTGTTGGTATAATCGAGTAAATGTAAAATCGTAGAACCGATGGCCGTTGGGGCAAAAAGGTTCTGGAATGGAGGCCACGAACGGGTCGACGAAGCGTGGGACGACCTCCCTCAAGATGGACAGACGACCTGGTCCGAGTGGCTGGGAGCCGCTGGATTCAGGCCGCCGGTGACCGGTTGTACTGGAAATCCTTGAGGGAGGCCTTTGTCCAACAGTGGACGTCCCAAGGCTGAAACGAACGAACGAACGAACATTTCAAAATCAATGCGACTATAAAATTCTGTATATTCTGACTAATGCAATGTGGATATACAGTACAGTTTCTTAACCTCTTTTACAGTTAGTCGTGATAATCGTATTGAGGTTTATGCGGGAAATATTTTAAAACCGTTTATTTGCTAATAACTTACCGTTATTTGTACATGTTTGCGCTTTTGAATTTCATTATGTTTTTATTGAAGTAGTTTACTCACAAAATGTTTGCTACTGGTTTAACAAAACACTCTCAGTCGATGCTTTTTTGTCCTTATACAGTTGCAGGTTCAGACAGACATAACTTTTAAAAGTTCAACATATCAATTTCATAAGTCTTGTATCGCTAAGTATAATTATTATTGAAGTGAGTTTTAAATTTCAATTGTAGGCATATTTTGGTGAAATTACCTCTATTGTCATGATATTTGAACAGTTGTAAAAAGTCTCTATAATCAGCTCAATGTTTATATAATATTACTAAAATAGCTCTATATAATACGTAAGAGTTTGCTATTTATTGTTATAACTTTTGATAGTTTATAATTTATATTTTATTTTATAATTTATAATAATTGTTAAAAAAAGCCACTCAGACAGCGACAGCACCCCACGCCCCCTGCAAGCAGGGGATGAACGATCATCGAGGGCTAGAGCCAGCTGAGTGCTGACTCCGCCCGCCTCACGCTCAGGGCACCGCGCCACGTCTCCTCATCATGGCTGGTCTGATCCTACATAATGTAAGAGTTCTCGTGAAGAGCTTACTATAGAAATGATCCTATGAAGTAAGGTCTTGTCCGCTGGTACATTTCTCAAATCAATTGTGTGTTTGGAAATAAACTTCAATAGCGCGATATAGAACATGCGAATACCCACCTAGCGCCATCTATTGAGTGTTTTGGTATTTAGTACAGATAAGATGACAGATGTGAGTAATATGTGACAATTACAATAACATGTGACCATGGACGTATAAAAAAAGACGGACGGTATATCGCCTAAACATTGAGTGGAGCCTAGTAATGGCGGCGAAACATCCATGTGTGTGTGCCATGTTGCCATGGCAACAGCTGTCCTGATGACAATGGCGGCTGTATTTTTTTCTATAAATATTGCCGTAATAATTTTGTTATTAAAACATAAAAGAAATAACTTGCTTCCCTGTGGAATGTAATCCCTTGTGTTTTGTTATTTAAAATTGTACTGTTGCGACACCAATTAATCACGCAAGACGGCATTTTAAATATTTTTTGTGAAACAGTGACGCAGTTAATCAGTCGGTAGTTCACGACGTAATGACGGCCGACTAGCTTACTATGGTGAGAGTGTGTGCGTGTTTATTGTCTTTACACGATCGCTAGCTTACTATGGTGGCTTCACGTTGTTTGTTCGTAATATGGCGTCCGTCTTTTTTTATACGTCCATGCATGTGACATTTTAATACTGACACTGTATAAATAGATACAGCTTGTGATACAGCTCTACATTTTAATGTATAGTGTATGTTTCAGAACTTTTTATAGGACAGGTTCAAGATACTCTAAAAATAAATATAGGCCAAGTGCGAGTCATATACGTCACGCCGAACAACGTATCTTGCCAAGTACCTGTCTACTGACTAAAGAAATTGTATTAAATAACACTATATAAGAAAAACTCGTATGTTTATCCAAAGTGACATTATATTTGAATAATGTAATAGGTATAATGTGTGTTCTAAAAATAGACGAACAACAAATGTATTATGTATATAGTATATAATATAAGAACTATATAAATTCAGCTCTACATACATTTTATTTTATTATTTATAGCTCTACTGTATTTTAATTCAATACCTAGTAAAATAGGTTCAGAAATTGTACACTAACAATAAGACTAACAAGTAAATTGTAGAGCAAACAACGCAAGGAAATAGAGATGAATAATTTTAAAATACAGGGTAAAATAAATAAGAAAATGTTGGTTCAAATGGCAATATTATATTTTATTATAATAACTAAAACGAATTTTGACGACAACATGTTAAGGCTCATTTTTACCAATTGTGTAGAGTCTCTAAAGCAGACAACAACAAATATTAATCAGTATATAGAAGCTTGTACTTATACTATGTCTCTACATTATTTACTATAATATATAAACATATTTTAATTCAATAATAAAATGAGTTCAGAAATTGTACACTAACAAGTAAATTGTAGAGCAAACAACGCAAGGAAATAGAGTTGAATAATTTTAAAATACAGGGCACAATGTTTTCTAACAAGTTTATTCTTCTAAGTAAATTCTAACCTCAATAGCGTACGGCTTCAGGTTTAACCCGTTTTCAGAGTTATTTTAATTGTTTGTACATACTTATGTATGCTTATATCGAAGAAAAGATTCGTTCTGTCGTATAGACAATTTTAAATTTATTTTTTTGTATTATAATTGTGTGTATTTTGTGTTGTGTGTGTTTAATTATGTCAAACATAAGAATATATAATAGCTCACAGAAAGGAGAAGTTTGTGACCAAACTCCTGCGAGACGGCTTGACCGATTTGAGTAAACTATTTTAGCCAAATTGATAATGATTTCGTTTGCCATACTTACATAAAACTTCAAGACCAACAGATATACAATATAATAGAATATAATATAAGTCAAGTATTCTGTACAAAAACAAAACAGACATAACATAGGGGATAAACGTGATATGATTTGTATTAGTCACGTGCGTGCTTCAATACAAATGCTTCCCGTCTCGTCGTTAGTAACCCTCGTCTATGAGACGCACTTATGAACAATTATCAATTGCCCAATTTTTCTGCTTGATTATTAATTGGATAGAATAAGTACGTAACTTATAACTATAGAAACATTTAAAAGGAAGTAGTTACTTTGCTTTAACAATAAATGCTGCCTTTTTAATGCCCTTTTTTATAAACCTATATAAATAACTAGCTTTACGCCCACAGCTTCGCCTGCTTAGTCTAAAACCTAATCAATTATATACTAAAACCTTCCTCGTGACTCACTCTATCTTTAAAAAAAAATCCGAATCAAAATCGATTGCGTAGTTTTAAAGATTTAAGCATACATAGGGACTATGTAGTGATAAAGAATTATTTTTTTTATTTTTCAGCATACAATATAAATATATCTACCTAACAATGAACATAATAGAGGTTATAAATATTTATTCTTGTATTATATTATAAGTAGGTACATATTAACTTAATAATAAGAGTATGAAGCCTTGTATTGTGTATAGTATTTTCACTATACATGTATTTTTAATATTACTTGTAGAGCGGGAAACGCTTGCAATCCTTCCGTAGTCATCTACATCTACAAAGCCAAAGCTTTTGAATAGGAATTGAAAAGCATAAGTAGTTATATTTATAAACTTTGACAAACCAAATTGCTAATTGTTTTGTTAATAAAGAGGTAGTCAATTAGAAAATCACACAAATTAAGAAATACTAGAACGAAAGTTTCGTACCGCTGCGCTGTGAACTCAAAAGATGCACTAAAACAAGGCATTGTTATACAGCACTGGGTCAACGGTTTCTACGATTTGAGGTCAACTCAACCTTTACTTAACAGTTTCTTGTTCACTTGTAGTTTAATTTAATTGAGAATTTGGATTGCGTCGTTAGTTTTTATTTATTGGTTTCGCTTTATTGGTTTTACCTAAAGGTGTTATTTCAACACGCTTATATTACCTTCACATGTATGTTTGTATGTAACCGACTCATTTAAATAGGATTTTGACCCACTCTATACAGATAGACTTTATTCAAAGTACACTTATCAATGGTGACAATACAATAATCTATTTTTTTGTTGTTTTCTAAAGTATATTTATTTATGTCTCAAATAAAATTTTATATGGCTTCATTGCCTACCGTCAGTTGTGCTTTTGGATTTGGAAATGATTTATATGAATTACCTGTTAAAACATTTTACAACCTACGAGGTGCGTCAAATATCATCCTTCATAAAAGAAACACAAATCTATTATATATAATATATCTATAATATATTATAATATCATTATTATATATATGTATATTATATTATTATATTCAGATCTTGTGGTTTCAAATTACTATTTACTTATTTTCTTTATCAACCCAAATAATTATTGTAACTTGTAACAAACATGAGATTTTAACAACATCAATGCTTTTGTTTTCAAATTTTAGAAATGTTAAGTGGAACTGCTTTCTTGTTTATTAGTTAGGAAGAATGAAAAGTGTTTGTTTACAAAGAAGGTTAATTATCTTACTTGGAAGTATGATAATTTGACCATGTGAAATATGTGAATTACTTTCTCCGGGAACATTTTTTACAATCTTAGGTTTTGTTTTTATAGGTACTAACTATCGCTCTATAGTGAGTTAATTATAATATTTTAAAATTCACACGGAGAAGAACGCTTTTTTGAAAACGACGACAATAGTTTTCAATGGGCTATTTCCTTAAAACTACAATTATATCAGCGTATTTTATAGTTACCATATAGGTATTTAGTTTGCACCCACTATTTTTTTTATTAAATGTAGTTTTATACTTAGACTGTTTTTTAAACACTGCCGTCCTCCTTCTTAACAGAGGTACATAATATGTATTATATTATCATGTATCTATTTCAAACTTCTAAAAACGACCCAGTTAATCATCTTTGACTTTATTAGAGCAATTGTTGCCCCTACCAAGGTTTAGATCACATAATATTAGGGTGCTTTTTATAAGGGCACTTCATTAAGCGTTGTATGATACTATTGGTTCTTTGCTAACACGTCCCTCGCACATCAATGGTGAAAAAGCACCCTGCATCACCATTCTATTGTTTTCCATAAGTGACGTTTCTTATGCTCTTCTTCACAATGGGCAGCGTTAGGCGAGTATAGGCAATCACGATAGTGTAAAGGGCGTTCACGTATTCACCGTCTGTGATCGGCTGTTATTGTTTATTCAAAATCGACGTAGTGGCGGCAAACATGGACGATTGTTGGGCCAACGCTGTCCATTGTGAAGAGGGCCCATTATATCGCAATTTATACACAATTGCAGCTAATCGCCCATGACGGAACACGAGACACGCGACAGAGATGGGATTGAAATCGAGTTCGTTTCGTGTTACAGATCGATCGTGAACAATTGATAATTGAATACATTTCCGATAATTTGGATCACGGGAAATTGGGTGCGTGAAAATATGCTATAACAGTTTCATATGTGGAGAGGGAAAAGTTGTGTAACCAAGGGCCTTCAAGGGAAATTGGGTTATTTTTAATTAGTGCCTATTCTCTATGGGTGAATTATGTTTCACTATTACGTAATTGTTTATAGCAAAAAATTGCAATATGTTTTTTCAACATAAAATATCTTATTATTATGTTTAATTACCTTTCCGCCCGCGGCTTCGCCCGCGTTTTCAAACAAAAACCCGCCTAGTTCCCGTTCCCGTGCGATTTCCGGGATAAAACCTATCCTATGTGTTAATCCAAGTTACCCTCTGTATGTGTGCTAAATTTCATTGTAATCGGTTTAGTCGTATTTGCGTGAAAGGGTAGCAAACATACGTATATACACATACATGATTACATCCATCCTCACAAACTTTCGCATTTATAATATTAGCAGGATATGACAGGATAGTTAAGATAAATAGAGATAGATATTAAGATTTGTATTTATTATATTATAATAATTTTACCTAATTAGCTAAGTCCCATTCGATCTTCCTTGTTAAGGATTAGGATTATCTTCAACCTGAAGGTATAGAACGCTGATTTTACTATTAATTTTCAAATGAGAAGAAACAAATATATTCTAAACAGTGTGGTTGGCTAATATTGAAGAAGTCAGAAAATACACAAGATTATAAAGGATTGTACAATTAAAAGATTAACATCTAAAACCGACATTACTGTTATAATTTATTACGCGTATTATTGTTTTCTAATAGTATTTATTGACTAACCTCGATTTGTATTTCGACAGTTATGGATATGTACGGAATCATACAATTATGACCATTATTTTAAAGGTTATAGGATATTTCATAATATTTTGTTGCAATGGATATAACATTTATTGGGTTTACAGATATTTTGTTTTCTGCAAAAGAGCGATGTTATAAATTATATTTGTATCTTATAGTTTATGTACAAAAATACAAACAAATTTATTTTTGTTAAAGTCACATCACATCAGAACGGCTCGACTGTTTTGACTACGAATTTTCACAATTAATTTTAGAGTGCCGATAAAATTTATCTGATAGCAAGTACTAATATTATTTTGTAATAAAGTTTACTAGCTTCAGCTGCCGGTTTTGCCATGGAACAGATTTCAATCGATAACAGAGAGAATTTGCTTTGATTACCTACACAGCATAAATTTCAATTTCACACCTATAAAATCTATACTAATATTATAAAGCTGAAGAGTTTGTTTGTTTGTTTGTTTGAACGCGCTAATCTCAGGAACTACTGGTCCGATTTGAAAATTTCTTTCGGTGTTAGATAGCCCATTTATCGAGGAAGGTTATAGGCTATATCATCACGCTAAGGCTAACAGGAGTGGAACTACGGGGGTGAAACCGCGCGGAGCAGCTATATAAGGATAAAATTATACAAGAAGTAGCTTAACTTATTTACCTAACCTGTTTTTGATTTTCTACAAAATTTAACAGGTTTCAATATAACACTGTTTCCTAATATTATATAGTTTTTAAATAACAATGAAAGTGAACTTTCCGTTTTAAAACACGAAGCTACTGTTATAAGAAGTTGCAAGTCATTTCCTAGTACGGTGCGACTTATCACGCCTTGTCAATCTGTAGATAATTCATTGTATTATGTTTTAATACATCATTAATTTATAAATATTACACGAGATTTTTATTACATGCTTTGAGTAGGTAACAAATTTTCATAATCACTTTTTAAAATAAAGGTGCCACAATGGTAAGAGAACTATGATTTTTTTAGGAAGAATAAGGGAAGTTGTAAGTATTTCCTGTAGGAATTCTATAGATATGCTATGCTATACTAGATTGTATTAATGTATAAAACTACCATTTTAAAAACGTAGGTATTCTCATTGCCCGTATTTTTGACAGTTTACGTGACATTTTAATATTATCGTGTAATACTTTAATAGACGGATAAGTTTTATTCAAGCATTGAAAAATCGGCCCTAAATCGATGTCATTTGTACTGCTACTATTCAAATATTAAATTGTAATTATTATTGCAATGTTGTCTCTACGCTTCAGTTTTTGTACTAATTTTCGTGAATTATTTTTGTAGTGTTATATTCCAAGTTTCGATGTATTTTTATGAAATTCATCAGAGCAAAATTAAAAAGCAAACATTTAAATAGTTCAAAAGAGTGCACTATAAAATTGTTATTCTATTACTTATTCATATAATATATGCGTTGGCGTGATGGGTATATTTTTTTATTAAAGTTCATCGACTTTATACAATATGAAATAAAAAACGACTTTATACAATCCATACTTAATATTATAAATGCGAAAGTAACTCTGTCTGTCTGTCTGTTACTCAATCACGCCTGAACTACAGAACCAATTTGCATGAAATTTGGTATAGAGATATTTTGATACCCGAGAAAGGACATAGAATAGGTTTTATCCCGGAAATCCTACGGGAACGGGTTTTTCTCTGAAAACGCGGGCGAAGCCGCGGGCGGAAAGCTAGTATGAAATAAATTGCCATCCTTCGAACACACGTCTTTAAATTAACTGACCGAAGAATGATATAAAAACTGTGCAATTCGTACTAACAAAAAGGGTATTCTGTCTAAGAATATTGTAAAGATTATATTCATCTCTATCTTTCTTTTACAAAAACTCATGTTTAATTAGTATTTTCTTGTGTTCGATTTTGTTTAATTAGCATTATTTTTTAGTCAAGTGTTTACAGCTGCAATTCATAACTCTATGACAAAAAAGATATTTACCTGAAGCCTTCAAAACTATCAAAATGGACACTTCCTCATTTTCAGGAAGCAAGTCACCAAGAAAGCTATACACATAAAATAATGTTATGTGTTGAACATTAATCCAATAGCGTAACTTTTATCTTCACTTTCTATTCATCTAGACGTCGATAATATTGTCAAATCATGATTACAGATTCATCGTAAGCAGATTTCATCAATAGATGTGTTTTGTAACAGATTCAAATTCACTTTCTTTTCTCGTTACATGTTATTTTAAGATGGCTATTTTTAAATATTTAACAGTTTTTAGAAGTTCATGTTAATTACATAGTATACTATGTATTCTCTAAGGTATAAGCCTTGGAGTATAACCTTGGAGAGTGACATACACTAGTTTTGCAATATAACTTCAAAAGGGGCAAACAGGGCATCTAAATATGTATGTACCTATAGTAAGTTGTCACGACATTACGTGAAATGCATACGAGTGAAGTCGCGGGTGCAAAACTAGCTAAAAATTGAATTTTATTTGTAGTTTGAACTATGAGAGCCTTGATAACCTTGGAGACCACCTTCAAAGGGGACAAACAGGGGATCTAAATATGTATGAAGGATGTCACGGGATTACGTGAAATGCATGCAAGCAAAGAGCCGCGGGTGCAAAACTAGCTCATAATTGAATTTTATTTGTCGTTTGAATTATGAGAACAAAGCATTACGTAATTTGAATATAATTTCTAAGAAGAACAGGAATCATGTAAACTTGGACGCGTGTCAGCAAAAAGCGATTTCATCGGCGTTTTTCACAGTAACTAGGTATTTAGTATGTAAATCGGTAATTATACAAAATTGATCATGAAAGCATTCGGTAGAACGTAACATGCATTTACATGTGATCTGTTATGAAGAAAATAAATTAAACCAAACGAGACATTTACTTGTACTTTTTTACATAATGCCGTCTTGTTTCAAACTCAGCAGAGCTGATAATCACTACCGAAAAACATACTGAACATTTTTTCTTTCATTAATATCTAAGTATATACACATAGGTACAATAGCTTTCCAGTAGCTTCTCTAAAAGGAAATAACAGTATTTATTTATTATGCACATTTTCTTCTTAATAACTCCTCCCAATACAGAAACTCCGTATTAGACAAGACAACCCTGACTATTTCCATACAATAAAGACTATACAGTATACACTCTATCGAAAAAGTCACCGACATTAACCGCCACCATCAATATAGTATCATCAAGCTAAAACGTGATCAAAATTCGCCACACTATGAGGGTAATTTTTCGCCAAGTGTCTTTTCATTCTATTGGGAACGGGGTACCATTTTCCCCGGATGGCCTTCTAATGGTATTGCCTAGGTCAATATTATTAAGGTATAGTCACTAAAAACTTCAACATAATATGTACATTTGTACAAAACAAAGTGTTTTCAAAACTGGCACTACAACTCAAAACAGCGAAATCAATGGAAAAAATATAATTTTAGGATTCTGCAATAAACTTAAGAACCATTAAGTACATTTTTTTTTAATTTACATTAAGGTGTTACGAGAAATAATATATTTAATATAGTTAATAAAATATCAAAAGTAGTAATTAGAGATTGAGTTTGTGGTAAAATATCCTCAATAGATTATTGAATGGTATTGTAATATAATGGTAAATTGTAATAAATACAGCAAAGTAAGAAAGCTATAATAATATTATGTACTTATGAGACAATAATTCATTATCTCAAATGCATTTATACCACGATAATAATGGAGTTTTTTGTTATAATTAAAAAGTACTTTAAACGCTTCATTAATTTACAAAGCTAACGGTTTATTGCAAGACGCTTTGTAGATAAGAAATATTATGATAATACAAGTGGGTTATATCAAAGGAAATTATGCCAAGGGAAAATGTAAGTGGGTAGATGTTTTATTTGTTGAACACTATCTTGTAAAAAAATACCAGACTTTCAAGTGGGTAGGTAATTCACAAGTCTAGATAATTTTGTTACCAGAGCTCTAAGGTGTACTTTTTCTTGTACAAGATAGTTAAGAATCCACATTGCACATATTTATAATAATAAATTAGAATAGAAAATATATAAAAATATTGCAGGGCCCCTAAAATAAATGCCATTCTTTTTATTAAAATTTGTTAACTTTACTTTATTATCATAATTAGATTCACACTACTAAATTAAGGTTATTTACAACTAAAACAAACTTCAATTAAAACTAAAAAATTATATAAATAGTTGTATATAATTTGCGAAATTTCTCTAATTTATTATTACGTAGAAAGAGTTTATTATGACAAAGACCATTTGCTTAATTATATCATATAAAAGTTTATGTAATAATATGCATATTATATTGGCACTGATAATAATTCAAATTCTAATGTGTTTTAGACCGGATTCACCGATTCATATATACGAAGATTTATTATTATTTTATATAAAATTATCAATTTAATGAGCTAAAGAACACGAAAAAGTATAAACACAATTTTAAAATATAGAACATTTTATTGCATTTATTGATTTTTTAATTTTTTATATAGGTAATATTTTTTTGGCTAGATTATGTTTGTAAAAACGTCCATCGTTTACTCGTTAGTTGTTAGTTGTCAATTCGTATAATATTTTTATCATTTATGTGTTTATATTTTATAGCCACAAATTGTTTTTTAAATACTGAATACTTAACCACCAAGTAACTGCATGCTTTTATATTATTATGCTTTGATAGAAATGTTTATTTATATACAACTAGTGGTCCGCCCCGGCTTCGCCCGTGGTACATATTTCGCAATAAAAGGTAGCCTATGTCCTTTCTCGAGTATCAAAATATCTCCATACCAAATTTCATGCAAATTGGTTCAGTAGTTTAGGCGTGATTGAGAAACAGACAGAAAGACAGAGTTACTTTCGCATTTATAATATTAGTATGGATGCTCTATAAGTCTATAGTTCCATATTACGGGACGGATGGACGTTCACAAAAGTTTAGGTATATTATAAGCTACTTTACACAAACTTGTATGGGACATAAACCTAAAGTAAACCTACCGCTTAGGCAACCTACTTTTACTGTACGAAGACAATATCAAGTAGGTAATATACGACTTAATATCCATAATGCCAGCACAAGAATAAAAAAATGAATCTATCTTTTTGGAACTAAATGTAATAAAAATAATGAGTACCTAGATCAGAAAATTTGTTAGGTAAGGCATAAAACCTTAAGATTCGATGGATAATAATGAATATTGTTAAATGTTATGTAAGTACAATTCTCACCATGTACCTAGTCGTAATTTATAATTATGACTAACTGTGGCCCGCGGTTTTACCCGAATTGCTCCGTTCTATGAGTCTAAGCGTGATGATCGCCTTCCTCGATAGATGGACTATCTAACAATGAAAGAATTTTTCAAATCAGACCCGTGGTTCCTGAGACTAGCGCATTCAAGCAAACTAACTTTCAAACTCTTCAGCTACCTATATAATTTTAGTTAGCTATACATTATTAACATGACAAATTTAATCATATACTTTAACAAAGACCCAGAATTCGTGATCATTACAAGGTCAAATTATGAAACACATTGTCCACAACGTATTGTATTAATTTCTCTCCATCAAGCATTTCTTGTTACTGATCTTACCAATGATTTATGCGACTCGTATTGACATTAATAGACTCTGGCATGACAAAATTATAATTCTAATCGTTTATAATTACATTCAGATCAATATTTACATAAGTGACTGCGAAAGTTGATTCAATTTTGTATGGAAGCGATTTTATAGATAATAATGTGCGAAAGTGAAATGACATAATGGTTTCCCGCCACCTTCTGTGACGTCACTATCAGGGAAACACCTCCTAAAATATTCTACTAGCCTGGTACAAGGCAAGGACCTAATAATTTTTGTATAGAAGCGTTTCTAGTGTCTTTGTATTGGTAGTAGTAGAAAGGTAACAAAAATACGCAAAAGTTTTTCTATTACGTCATAATTAATTAGTGATGTCTCGAATCGAATAAAAAAGTATTTGTATTGCATACATTTTCAATATCCTAACTACGAAACAAATTAAAAAGCCCATTGCATAAATTAATACAGTTATTAACGTCATATACACTTCCCCCTCATAATAATTAAGTGCTAATGAAATCCAGAATGCACTCGTTAGAGAAAATTTTCTTATCCTATGTTTACTTTTAGGGCTTGAGGCAAGCACGGTAATGCAATTACTGAGAATCACTGCGCTTAAAGGGTTTCTGACTATGTGTGTTTTCTGTTTATTATTTTTAGGGTTCCGCATCTCGAAAGAAAAAAACGTAACCCTTATAGGATCACTTTGTTGTTAGTCTATTTGTCTGTCAAGCAACCCTTTTTCTCAGGAAATCGTGAAGGTATCAAGCTGGAAATTATATTGAATACTCAAGTATACGGTCCCTTGATGTTGTGAAAAAATCAAACTTATAAGCCAACGCAATCAAAAGATACAGCCGTTTATGCTGCAAATATTAGCAGATTTCGACATTCGCAAGGGAATCAAAACATGCAGGGTACTTCCCGTGAACACAGGATCTTGAAAATTAGTAAGTAGCAACGTCTTATAGCACAGATAATTAAAAATTTATGAAAAGTATAAATTTACAGTTTCAACATATTAAAAACAGGTTTACACGGAACCCTAGGTACGCGAGTCTGACTCGCACTTGGCCGGTTTTATTTATGTATTACTAGTTATTAAAATTGTTAATGCTTTATTTGTAAAAAGAAAATACAAACCTACCGTAACATGTTCTTGAAAAACCATTACCGTAGTTTCTTGAATTAGTACATCTACTTATATGCGGATAATACATAACTTTTTTTAAGGCGTATTGATGAACATTTTCAAAGAAATTATATTGAGTTTAGTTCTGAACTTTAGATTTACAGACCAGACATTTAAGCTAATTATTTTGCAGTAGTCTAGTGTCTACCGACCGCGGCTTTGCTTGCGTCTACGCGTCTGGAGCACTCTGGAGACAGGAGAAAAATCATAAAAACGATCCGTTGCAAAGTAAAAGATTACTCACTTTTGCATAATTATAATACTAACGTATTACTAATTAAATTATCGAATATTTTTTAAAATTAAATTTCTAAAATTGCTTGAAATGTATGTAACTAAAAAAACCTAGTTTTTTTTACGTTACATACATTTTACGATACATTTCATATACCTAAGCTTTCATATTTATGTTATAATAAAATATCTTAGCATAAAACTGCCAAAATTCGTTATATCAAATTAATAATGTTTTCAAAGACAACGATCACAAAAGTGGAAATGAAATGTTTTAGAAAAATACGTTACAAAATGAATCGAATTCAACTTTGCTAATTAAAATTTTTCTGTCCCTAACTACCTTTTGATATTCGAACAAGTTTCATATTATATTTTATTTTTAATTTGACATTGGTTTATTATTATACCTAATAATAGAATTTCTTAAGTACATCGCTGTTAATTTGCTCATAAAGTTTCCTAGTTCAATAAAAGTAGTTTATAATATTTATATACTTATGTTCTATACTTGTAAAGTTTAGTAGATATTATTTTATTTAACTTGTCAAACTATTTTGAAGACATGTCCCAGCAATGTTTATTGTACCTATATGTAAAAGTTTTCCTAGGTCATATACCTAAATTAATTTATTGCAGTAGGTATACTTATAAAATGTTAGTATACTGGAAAAGATAAAATTCCATTTGCATACATGATAAATACCATACATACGACGCGTTGACGACGCGGTTGGCGCAGTGGTAATGTAATTGCCTACTGAGCCGACGGTCCCGGGTTCGATCCCCGGTCAGGGAAAATATTTGTGTGATGAACTCAATTATTTGTTCTTGGGTCTGGGTGTTATTATCTATATATGTATTTATTAAATATTATATTTATCGTCGCCTAGTACCCACAACACAAGCCATAATTGAGCTTACTGTGGGACTAGGTCGATTTGTGTAATAATGTCCGATAATATTTATTTATTTATTATATGTATCAGCATAGATCATACCTACGTAGACTTCAGAAGGCTATAAAGTTTCATGAAGCTATCCTAGATGACGTAACCTGCCCACTTATGGCACTAAGGGAAGTTTGAAAATTCATTCCCCAGGAGAGCTACATCGGCTACCCGTGAAAAGTTGCATATAATAGCTAGAACTAAATAATTGTTTTGGGGTTGAAACTTTTTAACCCGACTGCAAGAGAAGGGTTACGTTTTTCGGATAGGTATGTATTTTATTTATATGTATGGATATTGTATGTATTATTTGGCAAGGCCTATAGATCCAGCCTTGGACGGATTTTGACTTATGAGATGTCGGTGTTATCATCAGAACTATGGTTGTGACATAGGTAGGCTATGAGGAGAGGCTACATATATAGCAGTCGAGTTATTGTTTTCATAATAATAATTATTATTTTTATTAACTGTTTGAACTCTATTTATTTGCTGGTATCCTTTATCCTTTTCTCTTCCAGCTAAATCAGTATAATAACCTAATTTTATATATTTTTATACAAGTTTTTACCACACTCTTTTACTTCGACATTAATGGATCCATTTAATATTTTCCTAAAATTCTTGCTCGAGTCTGAGTAAATATCAGTGATTTATTATTCCTGAAATCCCTGATTAAGTTAAGAAATTAAGATTTTTAATTTAGATGAGCGTTCATCGCTTAATTAAATACACTTGTACTTTAAGTGAATTAGTTCATAACTGTGTTAAAAACTTTATTTTAATGTCTGTTGAATTAGTAATATACAGTAAATACTTATCATATTATTAAATTACTTTTATGCATTTAATTTACAGTTATTTTATTATCATTTCGAGTCATTTTAATGATATCTTTACTAGTAGATAATTATATTATCTACTGGCTGCTGTGCCGAAAAATTAAGTATTTATACCTATATCTCATTTGTTTTTTTCTGATGTAGGTACAATACTGTAAAGTTTCATCCAAATTTGTCCAATAGTTCTTTCGAAAGAGTAACGAACATACATACATCCTCACAAACTTTAGCATTTATAATATAAGTACGAAGTAGGCTTCCAATCATCCATTTATGTAACTTCCATCAACCTACATGAAGCGTAGTAAATGAATTATGTATATGCAACCGGAAAATTAATTTCCTACAATATGTAATGTGACTGTAGATGTGAAGGCGTTAAGCTTTATTAAATTGATTGAAACGCATCTATAAAAGTACCTTTTAATAATATATTATATCATACGAATATACAGTTACAATTTAGTTGTATTCCTTACAATCATCAACAAAATTTTTCTGGTAAATGAGCGGTTTGCATATAAAATAAGCAAATGTACCTATATATTTGAATTTACGTCTCTACGTAAAAGCACAGATTAATTAATATTAGAAACGCAAGCAGATAAATATTCCAGTATGTTAATAGGTACACTCTTTAGTATTTTTATGAAATAAAGGAATAAAATGAAATATATTTACGTATGGCGTCGCCTCATTTGTGATTCCTCTTAACTCTGCACAAAATAAACCCAGAGCGTACATTGTGTGGCCACAAACTTAGCGGGCCTTTTAATTTACGGAGATTATCTAAACATCTAAATTTCTAGCTTTCGTATTTTGTAATTTATAAACGATTAATTATTGTTTAATGTCCAAATTAAACAAACTATAATCGCAAACTTTTTAACAACAATAATGACGGTATTCATGACGGTAGTTTGCAATTATTGAGCCTGTGATAGAAAATGTAGTAAACTAAGGTGCAAGTATTATATTATGTAGGTTCATATTTATGTTACTGTGAATGTCCGAGAGGTATGAATGTAGGTTAAAACTAGGGATGTAACGATACCGATACCGATACCGATATATCGGCAAGCCGATATATCGGTATCGCCGATAATAAATCAACCGATACCGATATTTTTTTATTAAATTCTTTATTTTCTTTTATGTTTTGGCATTGTATTCATTCATATTGTTTTATTTCTGTTTCTGTAATAGTGTTAAGGAAGAGCGGAACCTCCTGACACAAGCATTTTATTTGCTTGCTAGGAGTGTTCCAATCACAAATTTGTTTATGTAAAGGAAAGAAATTAATAAATAAAAAATCTAATAATTTATCGTACCCGTGGCTTACCTCTTTACGTTTAAATATATTTTTATTGCTATGAAATAATTTGATTTGTGCAAATATGGTATTCATATAATAACAATGAGTATAGTTCTATAAATACTATGAACACATTCAAAACGATGTGTTTAAAATATTAATTACTAACATACTATGCACGGCTTCTTAACTTTTCGAGTTGGCCTCTTAAAAATGCGAGACTTTTATTTACTTTTTGGCATATTGTTATTGCCGCACACCTATTTCTGTATCATTGAACTATTCCAGTTCTATAATTAGGTAAGTACCTATCAACAATAGCAATAAGAATTAAAATTTTACTATTAAAATAGGTAACCAATCAAAAATCATTATAGCATCTCTTTCTTCCACTACACCACGTAGCAAAGAAAGTATTGCATCAAACTAAACACGCTTGTAATAATCGCTCGTTTAATGGCGTTTAGATTTAGCTGCAGCGCGAATCTGTCTGGGGAAATATATTTGTTGGAATTAAACGCTCAGCAGGTCGTAGTTTTATGACTTGTGTGTAATGGACTTCGGGAGTTCGTGTGTAGGTAGGTACTTCATTTTGTATTAAATATATTTACAATTGTCCAAATCTTCTTTGATGGTAACAAGTTTAGATGAATCGTTTTTATTTTCTCTTAATTTTTTCAAGGCTACTATAAGTATTATTAATATGTTATATCTATAAATTGTTACATCGACAATTTTGTGACAATCTTACTGTTAAATGTGATTTAATCTATACCTACTATATATAATATTATAAAGCTGAAGAGTTTGTTTGTTTGTTTGAACGCGCTAATCGCGGGAACTACTGGTCCGATTTGAAAAATTATTTCGGTGTTAGATAGCTCATTTATCGAGGAAGGCTATAGAGTATATATTATCATCACGCTACGACCAACAGGAGTGGAGCCACGGGGGTGAAACCGCGCGGAGCAGCTAGTTAATTATATATTTGCAAATTTTATACACTTATGCATGAAAATTTTAAATATAGTAGGTACAAATTAAATCAAAACGTATTATATACTTAGGTATGTGTAAATGGTATTTACCCAGGGTCAATCAGACTTAAGGGTAAAACAAAAGTGTTAAGGGGAGACTCATTAGTCTCCCCTCCTTAATGGCTTATTTACCTACTCAGACAGGCTTGGGATATAATTGTAATAATTATGCAAACTGGATTATCTAATCATTTGTATTCACTATTCAGCTCTGTAGGGGATGTTAGAAAGACGTGTCATGCTCGTATATACCTAATATCTATATTAATAAAATTCATCATTTTCTTACGATAAAGTAATAGGTGCTTGCTTTTCTTTCAGATTATTTTCTGTGCGCAAAATATGATTTCAAAAATTAGTAAAAATGATAGGGAATTTATTTGTATATTACATTTTTGACATGAGACTTTATACCGTCAGGGCGCTTGTGCACTACAAGGAATTTTACTGTCCGGCATTCCGATTTTTTACGGTCCGGTATGGCACGCCATTAATCTAAATGCTAGCTTGTCCACTATACGTAATTTAATGTCCGACATTTCACTTTTCCCTATTCCGGATGGTTTTTTGTGTCTACGAGTCGCTGTACATATAATTGTTTTCGAATGCCCACTTGCTTGGATTTTACTCTTTTTACAGCATTAATGCCAATTGAAAGCAAGCTCTTGTTTTACTTCCTTTTAGCTGGCAATGTGATTTGAAAAGTCGGTATTGTTATTTTTATATACCTATAATTATTATCTAAGTAAGTGTTAAGTTCAAGTGGGAATAGCTTTAGCTCCTCGTCACCGATTAAAATAAATAAGTGAAACACGCATTTTAACCCATTGACCACCGAGCGGCCCGATCGGGCCGAGACACAATAAATAAATAGATTTTCTATTGTGTCTGTGATCCGAGGACTGACGGATTAAATCACTTACGGAACTTTACTTTTTATAGAATAATATATCTTACGAAGTAATATAATATTTCATCTTCTATATTTTTTACTCGTTTCTTGTAAAATGCAAAAAAAATATGATAGCATTCTACCGCCAAACTTCCTTGAACTGTACCGCACTGATCCGAGTAAAGACGGACAGGTGCACAAGCCAATTCATCGGATTTTTCATGCCAAACCGGACCGTAAAAAATCGGAATGCCGGACAGTAAAATTCCTTGTAGTGCACAAGCGCCCTG
This sequence comes from Colias philodice, assembly GCF_061535455.1. Classification (NCBI taxonomy): domain Eukaryota; kingdom Metazoa; phylum Arthropoda; class Insecta; order Lepidoptera; family Pieridae; genus Colias; species Colias philodice. The sequence continues at coordinate 8,949,346 of NC_143090.1, forward strand.
GCGTTTGTCCACCACAAGGAATTTTACGGTCCGGCATTCCGATTTTTTACGGTCCGGTATGGCACGCAATTAATCTAAATACTAGCTTGTGCACTATACGTAATTTTACTGTCCGACATTTTACTTTTCCCTATTCCGGATGGTTTTTGAGTTTACGAGTCGCTGTAGGTATAATTGTTTTCGAGTGCCCACTTGCTTGGATTTTACTCTTTTTATTGCATATGCCAATTGAAAGCAAGCTCTTGTTTTACTTTCTTTTAGCTGGCAATGAGATTTGAGAAGTCGGTATTGTTATTTTATATACATTGACCAAGCATTGACCTATAATTATTATCTAAGTAAGTGTTGGTAAGTTAAAGTTCAAGTGGGAATAGATTTAGCTCCTCGTCACCGATTAAAATAAATAAGTGAAACACGCATTTTAAATCTCTTACGGAACTTTACTTTTTATTATAACGAAGTAATATAATATTTCACCTTCTATATTTTTACTCGTTTCTTGTAAAATGCGAAAACAATCATTTATGATAGCATTATACCGCCATACTTCCTTGAACTGTACCGCACTGATCCGAGTAAAGACGGACAGGTGCACAAGCAATTCATCGGTTTTTTCATGCCACACCGGACCGTAAAAAATCGGAATGCCGGACAGTAAAATTCCTTGTAGTGCACAAGCGCCCTCATACGTTTTTGTAAGTAGTTTTTCTTTATCAAACTTTAACTATTTCCCGTCAACATATTAATTAAAATGTAAATATAAACAATGCAAAAATTACTCGAATCGAAACAGTATTAAAACGAGCCAAAATTCCAAAATGGCGCCTAGCGCACGTATAAACGAGACAACAATGCATAATATTTATCCATAAATCAAATGTAATTCCAGATAATTTCTCAACATGAGTTATTATTCGAAGTGACCCGATATATCACGATAAACGCTTTTGTTTCGAATGCTCCGGCTGTGCAATTGAAATATTTAAAATAACATGAAAAATGTATGCATTTCGTAACAAATAACATGTAATCCACACGGCCGCGGCGAGTATTTAACCTGCCCTGTTTGTCTTTCAAAAGCTAACAATGAGAAAATTATTTCTTTAGATCATCTTTCTCCCTAGAATCTATTTATATTTTTAATTTCCGATTGCGATCTTGGAGTACAACCCTATTAATATTGCTTCTAATATTATTTGGTCGCAAAAAATATATTGAAGTAATTTATCTAATGCAGTTTTTATGCCATCTTCATTAATTGACCCTAATAGAAAATAATAATATCAACAATTCTTAACATTTGTATTAAAAACTAAAATTCCTTTTTAAATAGTAAATAGAGAATGTTTTCTAATAAATAAGTCCATCGTTCTTGACAAAAAGCTTTCCGCGGAGCAGAGGGCATAATGCAGTTACTTAACTAATGGTCGACATTTGCAGTACAGAGTAACTATAAAGCGCGTCACACACGGTGAAGATACTATAATATTTTATCTTAAGATACTGTTATATTTTATATTACAACATCTTAACGCATCCGGTATCAGCGTTCGGACCATCATTTTTCTTCTTCTTCTTCTTCTCTTAATTAATGGCTCCACCCAATAAAAAGGGACTTCGCCAATATCCAGTATATATGGGAGAGACAGGACTCAAATTTCAGCCAGTTAGACTTGTTCGGTTGTGACATTTAACATTTGGAACTGAGTGGGAAAATGCAGAAATTTTGATCAACTTGGAGCGGCTAGAACAAACACATAAGACAATACAGGTTATATATATTACAGACTACAGGATACACTAATATAGTTTATAAAATAATATAATAAGGGGTTAATACTTTAGTTTGTTAAAGGAAATAAATTTAGATAGAATTTCAACAAATTTGGAAGGCACTAATGTCAACAAACATTTAAAATTTGTGGGACGAGGGATTTCAGGAGGGAGGACATCCAGTAATGAAGAACGAAGCTTGGTACATTCAAAGAATAAGTGGTCAGTAGTACCTTCATCCAAACCACACTCACAAATAGAGTGATCACGTACTCTAATTTTCGCCAGGTGGACAGGAGTACAAGCATGGCCGAAGCGGAGTCGACAGATAGTGGATGTTACTGGTTTGTCAAATTTGCGAAAACGGAAAAACCACGGTTTGTGTGGAATAGTAGGCTGAATATCCCAATAGAATTTACCCTTTGTGCGGCTGGACTCTTGCCAAAGATTCAACCACTTCCCATCCAAACGCAATTTTGATAGTGGAACAAGGTCTTGACTATAATTACTGAAGTGAGTATTGCAACCCACTTGCGTAGCAGACTTAGCCAAAGAGTCAGCCATCTCATTACCCCCTATACCAGTATGACCGGGTATGTAAGTGGTTTGAATGTGGAGACCCTTATTGAGGCAATTTAGAAGCACCACACGTATACTTAAAATCAAGGGGTGACAGGATTTAGATCGAAAAGGATTAGATAGAAGGGCTTGGAGGCAGCTTGAAATTCTATCTAAATTTATTTCCTTTAACAAACTAAAGTATTAACCCCTTATTATATTTATAAACTATATTAGTGTATCCTGTAGTCTGTAATATATATAACCTGTATTGTCTTATGTGTTTGTTCTAGCCGCTCCAAGTTGATCAAAATTTCTGCATTTTCCCACTCAGTTCCAAATGTTAAATGTCACAACCGAAGCTTAATGAGTCGGAAAATATAACAGCTTTATCAAGGTTGTGAGAGTTAATGAAATTGAGGGCTTCGAGAATGCCTGTAGCTTCACCAGTGTAAACAGTAGATAAAGGGGGGCACTTAAACTGAAGAATAATGCTGGATTGAGGGTACCAAACAGCGACTCCCACACATGACGTGTCGGACATTTTTGAGGCATCGGTAAAAAAGAGGTGCCAATTGGGCCATTTATTGGCTACAATTTCATTAAATGTAGCATTAGCGTTAATTGTATCTTTAGTTATGCCACAATTTAAAAGTATGGGTGGATTGTACGTAAGTGACTGGAAGTTAACGGAGAAGAGAGGGTAAAGTTCAAACTGAACAGTAGGATCAGGCAGACGGGTGAATCTTATGAAGCTTTTTAGTAAACAAGAAAAATTAGCAGAGGGTCGGAGATTTTGACTAGTTGAGATTTGAAGGAGATTATGGAGTTTGGGCCAAAGGATATGGGAAGAGTTATAGATGGATTTAAAAAAATATTTATCACACAGATACTGTCTGCGGAGAGCTAGGGGAGGGTCAACACACTCAACTTGCAGGGCGTTAACCGGGGTAGATTTCATTGCTCCGGTAATCAAGCGTAGACAACGAGATTGCACTTTGTCTAGTTTATTCAGTGCCGTCTTATTGCATGGATCGAGTATGAAAGAAGCATAGTCTAAGTGACTACGCACCACAGCATTATAAATAAGTTTCTGACAGTATGGGTGGGCCCCCCACCACACTCCTGCCAGAGATCGTAATATATTAATCCCTTTTTCGCATTTTTGACTGATGTAGTTAACATGTGGGGAGCCAGATAACCTTGAATCCAATATAACGCCTAGATACTTAACTTTATTAGTGACTGGAATTGGTTCATCGCCCAGTATTAAGGTTGGTGCGGGAATGTGGCGCTTTTTAGTGAAAACTACAGCACAACATTTTGGTACAGATACAGTCATACCATGATCCGACAGCCAATCACGAAGATACGACAAAGCTGAATTAAGGCGCGAGGTGATTTCATCCATGTCATGGGACTGAGCAAATAAGGTTATGTCGTCTGCATATTGAAGTATGTCACAGAATGATGTGACCGTCGTGTCCAAGTTGAAAGTGTAGATAGCATATAGGAGGGGACTTAATACCGATCCTTGAGGGAGCCCCTTCCAGGTAAGCCTAGTGGAAGAAATATGAGAGTTATGGCGCACTTGGATGAATCTTGTTATGTATGTGCATTGATTTGTCATCTTACGTGACATTAAAGTCAGTTCGTTAACAGCCGTCTAGCGTTTCATTCGTGTCCTTCCGCATATCTATCAGTGGCGACGAGATACCCGCGATATAAAAAATAAAATAAAAATGTCGTTTTCGAATATGAGCATTTTATCCAATTTCGATCACAGTCTGCAAACGTGGAAGACTTTCAAAAGCAGGATAGCTCAATGGTTCATCGCGAACGACATAGATGCGGTGAAAGACCCCTTGGGAGTGAAAAGACGAGCGTTCTTACTCAGTGCATTGTCAGATAGTACCTACAAGTTGGCATCTGACCTTGCGTTGCCGAAAGAATTGCAAGAGGTGCCATATGAAGACATTCTACGCCTTTTAGATGCACATTTTACGCCGAAACAAGTTGGTTTTGGTGAACGGCATAAATTCTATTCGGCAGAACAGCTACCTACGGAATCGACGCAACAATGGGCGGCGAGACTTCGCGGCCTCACAGCATACTGTAACTTCAGTAATGTAGAAGAGGTGTTGCGCGATCGATTTATAATGGGAATGTTGCCGGGACCCGAGAAAGAGAAGCTGTACGTGCAGGACCTGGCAGAGCTGACATTAGCCAGAGCGGTGGAGCTGGTCGAGAATCTACGCAGTGCGCGCGCGGCCGCCATTGCGGCTACGCCAAATACATCAGACGCTTTGTTTAAAATCGCGAATAAAGTGCCATATAACAAGAACAATAGTGAAAATAAAGAAAAGTGTTCAGTGTGCGGCTATAAAAATCATAAGTCGTCAGAGTGTCGTTTCGCGAGTTTTATTTGTAAGAGATGTCATAAAAAGGGTCACTTGCGTCGAATGTGCAAAGCGATCAAATGTGTAAATACGGATGCGACCGGTGAGAGCGATGACGATGGTGAGTTATATCTTATTCGATCAATTAAAGGGGAGCCATTAGTGGAAACAGTATGTGTAAACGGGGTAAAAATTCCTTTTGAAGTGGATAGTGGTTCGGCCGTTACTGTCATATCTAATAGAACATATTCAATGTATTTTCCGAATGTACCATTATCGAACACTAATAAAAAACTCGTCAGTTACACGGGGGAGGTCATTGCATGCATAGGCTGTGCACCTATGACGGTCGAATGGAAGGGACGTACGAATAAACTACAAGTGTATGTTGTTCGTCACGGCGGACCGCCCCTCCTCGGTCGAGATTTTATAGCGAAGTTCGAGTTACAACTATCACCGGTATTTAATTGTAAAGTTGCAAGTGATATACATTCATTACATTTACGTTATCCAGATATATTTTCTAATAAATTAGGCGAATTTAATAGGCATAAAGTTTCATTACATTTGAAACTAGACGCAAAACCCTTATATTTCAAAGCACGCCCCATGCCGTTCGCATTGCGTGATAAAGTAGACCAGGAAATAAACAGGCTTCTAGATTTAGGAATACTAAAACCCGTATCACACTCAGAGTACGCGTCGCCGATCGTTCCTGTGTTAAAACGCGACGGATCGGTTCGATTGTGTGTTGATTACTCAGTTAGTCTAAATAAACAATTAGTTGTTGACAAATATCCATTACCGACTATAAAAGAATTATTTTCGAAGCTTCACGGCGGTCAGCAGTTTTCCAAATTAGACTTATCAATGGCTTATAACCAATTCATTCTAGATGATCAGTCACAAAAGTACACTTGCATCAATACCCATCGCGGCCTTTTTGTATTTACAAGGCTAGTTTTCGGGTTAGCGAGCGCGCCTGCTATTTTTCAACGCGCAATGGACGAGTTGCTTTCTGGTATCGACGGCGTACTGTGTTTATTAGATGATGTCTGTATCACGGGCCGCGACCGTGCTGAACATCTCGAAAGGCTACACACGGTATTACAACGCTTACAAGCAGCCGGGCTCGTTTTACAGCGGGAGAAATGTGAATATTTTAAGGATGAGATTAACTACTTAGGATATATTATTAATAAGGATGGATTGAAAAAAAATCCGGATAAAGTTAAAGCTATATTGGAAGCCCCCATTCCAGCTAATTTAAATCAGCTACAATCATTTTTGGGGTTAATTAATTATTATAGATGTTTTATACCGGATGCTTCGACTATATTAAGTCCCCTGTATGAATTATTAAAAAAAGGTATTAAGTGGCATTGGTCAGACCTAGAAAATAAAGCGTTTATCCGAATAAAGGAAATATTAGCTTCCGATCAAGTGTTAGCACACTACAACGCAGAAGCAAAAATTATTTTAACGGTGGACGCATCACCAAGTGGTTTAGGGGCAATTTTATCCCAAATAGCGGGTGATGGGCAAGAAAGACCAGTTGCTTTTGCGTCTCGTACCTTAAATAGCGCAGAAAAGCATTACTCGCAAATACAAAAAGAAGCTACCGCTATTATTTTTGGTGTGCGGCGATTTCATCAATACTTGTACGGTCGTACTTCACCGTTTATTTTACGAACTGATCATAAGCCTCTTCTATCAATATTCGGTCCATATAAGGGCATTCCGGAAGTATCGGCAAATAGGTTACAACGATATGCGTTATTTTTAAGTAGCTACAATTACGAGATTGAATATGTAAAGAGTAAAGATAATACAGCTGATTATCTATCGCGGGCGAGCCTACCGCTCGCGCCAGCGGACGGGGGGAAAGCGCGCGGGGAGGCAGACACCTGCGACCGCGCAGCGTATATTCGATTTGTTTTTGAGGGCGCGTTACCGATCACTATGTGCGAGTTGCGAGAAGCAACTATTAAAGATCCGATACTGAATCGAGTTATTACTTATGTATTAAACGGCTGGCCTAGAAAGGTAAGCGATGCTTTAATTCAACCATATTTTGCGTGTAGGTTGCAGTTATCATATGAAAATGAGTGTCTTATGCGCGGGCACAAGATAGTTATACCGAGTTCTTTACGTAATCAGGTTTTAAAGGAATTGCATACGTCCCATTTGGGTATAGTTAAAACTAAGGCGGAAGCCCGGGCGAGATTTTGGTTTCCCGGCATAGACGAAACGCTTGAAAAAATGATAAGTACGTGTGATGTTTGTAATCAATTAAGGTCATCACCACCAAAGGCGCCTATTGTTCCGTGGCCCGCCGCACCGCACCCATTCTATAGAATACATCTGGATTTCCTTGGGCCTCTAAATGGTCGAATGTACTTGGTCATAGTGGATGCTTATAGTAAATGGGTCGAAGTTTATGATATGAGTAGTTGTAACTCGAGCGCCGTAACGGATAAAATGTATGAATTTATATCTCGTTTTGGGCTACCTAATACGATAGTGTCTGATAATGGTACAGCGTTCACGTCAACAGAATTTAGATATTTCTGTCAGTTAAACGGTATCAATCAGTTAACGTCACCGTCTTACCACCCGGCTAGTAACGGCCAAGCCGAAATATACGTTAAAATTGTAAAAAAAGGCATTAAATCTAGTATTTTGAGTAATAAAAACATGAAAGATAGTAGATTAAATTTACTCAAATATTTATTCGATTACCGTAACTCTGTGCATTCGATAACAAATGTTTCTCCGGCTGAGTTAGTGTTTGGGCGCAAGCTGAGGTGCCGTTTTGATATAATTAATCATACTCGTTTTCCGCTTTCATCGACCGCATCCGCTAATAGTAATGTAACATATTTTAATCAGTGTTCACAAACTAAAAATGTACATAAAAGAGATGTAGTATTTGTGCCTGGACAATACGTTTTATATAAAAAACATTTTAATAAGAAAAACTATAAATGGTATAAGGGTACTATTATAAGAAAAATGGGGAAAATGTTATATTGTATTAAAGATTTTGTAACAAATTCAATAGTTAAAAAACACAAGAATCAAATAATTCTATACAAAGGCGATATTTTAGATAAGCAACCTTGGGACTTAGAAAATTCTAACGTATCGGGCACATTATCATCGCATTCTCCGACGCCTTCAACGTCCGCGACACGAGAAGCGTCCGTGCCGAGAGCAGAGGCGGATGAGAGAGGGGACGACAGGGTGACAGATTCACCTGTAAACAGCGGCTCGCCTCAACCGGCCACTGACGGACAGCAGCACTCGCCGCCACGGCCGTCGTGGGTGACGACGACGCGAGGCGTGCGGCGCCCGCCCGAGACCGATGTGGAAGACGAGTGCTTCCACGACGCGGAAGCGAGCCAGCAGCAGCGCGATGAAGTCCAGCCGTACCAATCGGCCCCTAACGCGCGTGAGAAGCGCAACCGTCCCAAGGTTGACTTCAAAAAGTATTTTTAATTATGTTTCACTATGGGGGAGGGACTGTTATGTATGTGCATTGATTTGTCATCTTACGTGACATTAAAGTCAGTTCGTTAACAGCCGTCTAGCGTTTCATTCGTGTCCTTCCGCATATCTATCAAATCTTGACATTAAAAGATTGCAGATAAATCGTATCATCCTCACTGGGATACTCAGCTGTAACAATTTGTTTCTGAGTAACGGAAGAAGTACGTTATCGTAGGCTGACGCTATATCTAAAAAGACGCCTACCAAATACTGTTTTCTTTCAAAGGCCGATCGAATGTCTGTGGATAAAATGCCTAAACAATCCAGTACACTCATACCCTTTCTAAATCCAAATTGAGACCTGGATAACAGTCCCCTATTTTCTACAAGCCACTCAAGTCTATTTTTAACCATGTGTTCAGCTATCTTAGACAGACACGAAGAAAGAGCGATTGGTCGATAGGAGTCGGCACAAGAGGCTTGTTTGCCTGGTTTTAGTATAGGAATTATGAGATGCGATTTCCAAGAGTCAGGGATGTAACCGAATTCATAAAATAAATTTACTAAGTTTGAAAAGTACTGTTTGGTTATGGGACCGGATTGGCGTATGAAAGAATAAGGAATGCCATCTAATCCGGGAGAGGAGTCTAAGAGACCGCTGAGGGCTACATTTAGCTCTTCCAGGGAGAACATGGCTTCCATATTGTTATCATGAGACGAGACGAGCGGACCAGTGGCCATAGGGAAAGAATCTAAAGACGGGACAAAGGGAGGGGAGAACTTATCAGCGAACTCTTCAAGCCACACTGAGGAGTCATTGGAATCTATGTCATTACAAGAAAGAGAGCCACGAAATTTACGTATGTTCCTCCAAATAACTGTTGCAGGTGTTCTAGGCGACAGACTCTCGCAAAAGGTTTGCCAGCCTGCTTTCTTTTTATTTTTAAGAAAAAGCTTGGTACGAGCGGCTATTCTTTTATAATATATAAAATTGTCAACGGACATGGAAGCATTATACTGAATTTCGGCCTCTCTCCTTGAGTTGACAGAAGCTGAGCATTCATCGTCCCACCATGGCGGAGAGACTTTGCGAGAACCAGAGTTAGAAACGGATTTAAGAGGGATATTATTCGCTGCTGCGTTTTTAATACAATCCACAAAGTCAGAATAAGTACGTAGATCATTATCAAGAGAAACGGAAGGAAGGGACTCAACCAGATTGTCAAGACCAGTAGCATAATCCTGCCAGTTTGCTTTACAAAGTCTATAAATGAGTAGGGGTGGGAAAGGGGAAGACAATGGGATAACAGACTGGGAAAGGGAAGAGAGAAGAGGAAAGTGGTCGCTACCATGAGTACTAGAAAGAGTTAAATTGGTGAGGGATGGAGCCAAGGAGGAAGAACAAATGCATAGATCAACTACAGAGGAGAGACTCTGATTAGGAAGGACTCTCCTAGTGGGAGATCCATCGTTAATTACACAGAGGTCAAGGTCATCAAGCAGATCCATTAGCAGGTGCCCAAATGTATTGCAAACAGAAGATCCCCAAGAAGTGTGCTGAGCATTAAAATCGCCCAATACTAAAAGAGGAGACGGTACGGAGGAAAGTATAAGTGAAAGATCAGGTATAATAGAAGGATGAGGATGAGAAATGTAGACAGAAATAATAGAGACATTATTGCATCTTGCAGCCACAGTGTTAATACGCTGATCATGCATAGGCAATAGAATACGAGAGAAATTTAAACAATGTTTAAGTAAAAGTGCTGTTCCAGCATACCCATCGGCTCTGTCATCTCGCAGACAGAAAAAGCCAGGAATCCGAAAGTGACTTCCGGGAACTAGCCATGTCTCCGAGATGGCAAAAGCTATAGGGTTGTGGGTTGAAATAAGGTCAAGTACTTCATGACATTTCGGACGAATGCTTTGAGCGTTCCACTGGAGGATTGTGAGGGACATTACTGTTAAATAGAGAGATGAGATTTATAAGTCTATGGGCAACGTTGGTCGGTATTGTATCTGTTTTTTTAAGAAAAGTTTCTAAGGCTGAAACATAAAGCTCAACATTAGAGCTAAGTACAACCGGGGGGTCTGGGTTTTGGGATAAGGCACAACCATTCGGTTGAGTAGAGGGTAATTCTTGAGTTATTTGGCGGTGTGCAGCTACATCATATGTTTTACCTAGTGGTGCATGAGTGCGAGGGGGTATAGAATAGGTCTTTTTGTATGAAGTTTTATTAAGAGGACGAGTTTGGCGAACACTATTGGATTGTTTCATAGAAGGGGTGGGGAAAACAGGTGATTGTTGTGATCTGGGTGCAAAAACGAAACTGGCTGTTTCCGAAAAGGGTCTGTACACTGAAGGGGTAAGCTTAGAGGCTTCCTCGAATGAGATACCTTCTGTGGCCATCAAAAGTTTAATTGACTTTTGCCGGCTGTGTTCCGGGCAATTTTTGTCAATGGCGAAGTGAGTGCCATTGCAATGGACACATAGTGATTGAGATTCTTGAATGGGACAGGAGTCACCCGAGTGGTTTTGTGTACATTTGTAGCACCTCTCTTTTGAGCGGCACTGGTCGCAGATATGCCCAAAGCGACAGCACTTGTGGCACTGGATGGTTGGGTAATGGTAAATTTCTACAGGAAGTGAAGTGTATCTACAATAGATTTTTGATGGCATTGCTTGACCTAAGAAAGTTAGAACCACCGTTTGGGATGGAACCCAAGTTGTAATTCCATCAAGGCTAGCTTTTTTGTTAAGTCTACGTGCTTTAAGTATGCGACCGTGCCTGTTAGGGAATTCTGCACACTCCACCAAATCATCCATGGTCCATTCTATCGGTATTCCTTTTACAATACCCATGCGGGTGATATGATAGGTAGGAATGAATGCCTTAGCTTCGGCCAAAGCAGGTAAAGATAAAAAATTATTAGCATCCTCAGCTGATGCAAACTCAACCGATATCCGGTTGCGGCCAACAGATTTTACTCCGTCTCTTAAAATATTAGGTACTTTTTGGCTATATAAGAAAGATCCAAATTTGATCGGTCGGATGGTCAGGCCGGCAGAAGGATCGTTTTCTACGCGAGATACGTGGACAATGTATGGTCCAACTTCATCACCACTATATCTTATAGGATTATTTAAAATAGGATCAACAAATATAGACGGATTAACAAGTGAAATGGGATCAGATGGAACAAAGCGTTTGGTTGGAGATTCATCTGTAGACTCAGGTGACGGACACCTTTGCCTCTTATTCTGAGAGATGTCCAATTCCATGCTTCTTTTCTGGACGTCCGGGGGCTTAGGATCGGGTGGATCAGGGCCCATATTAGTGAATTGTTAGTACACTTACCACTATAACCACAGACTAAACACTTAAAGACGAACACAAAACAGCTCAAAGTGAATATATTATTGTTAAAATAGCCAAAACACTAAATTAATAACCCAAACACGTGTGACAGAAATCACGCCAAATGTCAAAAGTCAATCATTTTTCTTTTTGTCATTGCGTACTAAGACTCCTGTAGAACCGCCATCCTGTTACAAATGACAGGAGGCGCTTAAGCTTAGACTATGAATAATATAATTTTTGTTTTAAATAATAATTATGTAAATAACTGTTTTAGGATTAAAAAAAATATAAAAGCAGCCTATGTGCTCATCGAGATTAATCTAAATTTTATCCTGTATAATAATTGTATTCTGCTAATATGTAGGCCTAATAATCTTGAAAGCTTTAAAACCAGTGAACACGTTTTGACGATACTTGGCCATGATGTTAGTTACAGAGTAACATAATATAAGCTATAGAAATACTTTTATTTGTCGCGGGTTGGTCTCGGGTCAATAAAATACAATCACTCCAAAATCCTACACTCTTCTATGCTCATATCTTCGACTACATGCTTAAATTATAAAGAACATTGTTTCGTATTGAGTTTGAGATAAACAGCGTTAATTTGTCATACTCATACATAAATGCCTAATTATTATAAAGTCATATTTAAGAAATACTCGACATAATTACTCTATGAAATTTGATGTTATAAGAATAAATAAAATACAAAACATAATCCAGATTTCCAGATTTTTCAAATGTTTAATTACTCTGTGCACCATTGTATGATGGTTTTTTTTTATAAATAAATGCGGTAACATTTAGATAAATGTGAATATTCTGAGGTAATATTATGGTAATAAATTATTTATTATATATAGTTATTGGCCCAAAAAACAGTAGTATTAAGAATTGAATACTAGTTCTAGATCGTGATGTTTTCAGGTTGCATACAGTATAAAGAATATTATATGAATACGTAAGTAGGTAGAGTAAAACGTACTCGCACAACACTATTATGTGCTTTACTTAATTTGCGATGTGAAATTCGTAATTTCTTATGCTACCTTTTCGCTGCATATTACAGATGGTAACATTAATATCACAAAATTATTTTAGAAAGCTTTTCCTCAATAAACATTTAGTACACACATTATTTTACTCTCATCGAAAGACACCAATTTTGTACATGCATTTACGCGCCTATAAAACTTTGCCGTTACACGAGCAATAACTGTACCAACAGAATACAGATTATTTATGTTTATCCACCATCAAAAATAAGACAATCCACTCCCAATACCGATGACTTTATTTACAACCCCATTTGGCAAGTATCCATGAAAAATTAAAGGGTACAATAACACAGGGATTTTGTACGTGATAAAATAAATTTTGTAAAGGAGTTCCGATAGCAATACATTCGACGAGGCGCGTCGATGGCTCTCAACGGATTTATGTCAAATTACCTAGCCCATAGCCCATTGACCTCGTTTATGAGGTCTGGTCTAAATTACGGTAAATGTTCGTCACTGTTTTTCATAAGTAGGGTTAAATATCCATATATTTGAAAGAGCAGGGCAAATTTTGATATTATGTGAAGTATTGATAGGTAAGTAAAAACACAAATGAAGAACAAATTCACTTTCTTTTAATTGGTTTTATATTGATTTTACTCAAGTCGACGTAGGTTTCATGTCAAAACATTTTTTGTGTTCCAACATATTTGAAAGGTGAATCAAAAATTAAAATATTTAATGAAGTAGTACCACATCTATAAAACAGCATATTTTTAAAACAAATATTCATTGAAATAAAGCTCTGTACGTTCCGTTTATAGAATTTACTTTTCATTATCTGTCATAATTTATCGTTCATATAATGTTTTTAGTCCTTGAATGGCTTTTCTCTTATGACTTGGCGCTGCCAAAATATGCCGAATTTCCTTTTTCATTTATTACGAAGGAGGGACAATGATTTATGTAATACCAACGCTAGGTTTTATTGCCTAAGTCCGAAGATTTTCCTTCTGGGATTCTCATAACTTTCTTTATTATCATTTCTTTTCGGTCATTCAAATACATATTTTGCATAAGTGCGTAATGAATTTTCGGAGACTTTGATATTGAAAAAGCTTAATGAATCTCTTAATGGGTCCACTCATAATTCATAATTACGAATATTAAAGATATTCCTTGACTTAATCACTACGGCAAGGTTATAACCTTAGACTCCTTAGAGTATATACCCTAAGGAGTCTAATAGTGTAATAACTATATAGTTATAACAGTAATTTTACGTTATTGAATACAATAATTTATATACGCCTGACAGTATTTAATAGCAATAATCGTGAACTGCGGCGAATTGTTACAAACGACCAGGCGCTAAAAATTTATCACTTATTACAAAAGCGTGTACATTGGTTATACTTAACATAAAACGTAAACAATGATTATTAACGTTCGTCGCTGAGTAAAAAGTTAACAATTAAAACCGTATCTCAACACGAATTGGACCGTAAATTTGGCTCAGAAGTACTAAAAGCAAAATGTTGGGCGTCGCATCATTAAAACAAAGTTCAAAGTTGAGGTCACAGCTGGTTCAGACCGGCGGTTTTCCCCGCGATATATTACCGCCGCAAAACAATTCACCCGGATGTTAATCTTAATTAAATAGCTACAAAAGATGGACCTTGCTGAAGCGACAACGCCAAATGTAGGGTGGTTTGGCTTGCATTGTATTAGCTCAATAAGCCAATTGCTATGTTTTTTTTGTTGTCAATCTTCGATACATACGAACAAGGCGATAGTAAAAATATTGCTCAAATGTTATTATAATAATTAATATCTCATGGCTACGATTCTCAAGTTTAAGTTGACGATTGTGAAAATCCTTATTGTTTCGTTCGTTCCGTTGTGAGTAACAACGGAAATTTATTTAAACTATAAAAAATGAGTATTTAGATATAAGCCAACGCTAACTTCTCTCACATTTACTTATATAATTAAAATCAGTCATAATTTTGTATGATTATTCAATTAGAAACATTTGGAACTATTCAGATAAGCACAAAATTATGTTAAATTGGACGTGATATGAAAATACTAAATGGACCTCAAACTCATATTTTCAAATACTTCGCTTCAAGAGATATTTTAACTCACAAAATGAACGTTAGTTAGTCTAAATTAGATATCACATCTAGCAATTGTTTGAAATAATATTTTATTAACATTACAGTTCCAGAATATATACGTTTTGAGATTCTTAATTGGTAGCATTTTTTATTATTTCAATTAGTATCAAAATATTAAAAAAAAATTCAGTAAATAAGAATTTAATAACCAATTACATACATATAATTTTAACGCACTTCTATATTAACTACCTACTTCTTTCGATTTACGAAAATTATTATTAACTAGCTTTCCGACCGCGGCTTCGCCCGCGTTTTCAAAGAATAACCCGTTCCCGTAGGATTTCCGGGATAAAACCTATCCTATGTCCTTTCTCGGGTATCAAAATATCTCTATACCAAATTTCGTGCAAATTGGTTCAGTAGTTAAGGCGTGATTGAGTAACAGACAGACAGACAGAGTTACTTTCGCATTTATAATATTAGTATGGATTGCCGAAATGAATATCGGTACGCGCACAACTTTTAAATGACTATAGGTACACCAAATTCTTTACTCTTTATTTTCAGGACAAGATTCGTGCAAATTTCCTGTAAAGTAAAATAAAGTACGAGCGTGATTATAATCAGATTATCATATAGTTGAAACAATATCGCTTTACTCGTATACATTTATATTTGTTTTAATTTAAATTAATCGCGGAGCTCTCTGCTTAACGAGGGGAGTCCATTACTCGGACTAATGGACACAGTATGGGCTATGTAATGAAAAAGTCGAATATAACATTGCTTTATGAAATGAAACGATATTCATCTTAATAAGCACTCGCTTTGATGTGTTCCAGAGGGTGGACGCTGGATGTGAAACAATCTTGATGTTCAATATTTAGGGTAAAAGTAGGATAGATGCCCCACTTTTTGAAATAGCCTCATAATTTTAAAAACATGAATCTTATACGAACACTTTGTATGAATATAGCTAGGTTAATTATCTGTTTTGAATTACTATATATATTTTTTATTCCATTCTTTTATAGATAATGTGTAATAAACATTTTTGTAGAACACCTTTTTTGAGGATAGATGCCTGCAGAGTGGGATAGATGCCTTACATACTCTATAAACGCGAAATCTAATAAAATTTATATGATAAACCAGCAAATGTCATGTTAACATAGTTGTTCTGTTGTCCAAGAATATACTTGCGCTCGCACTCCTTCTTTTCTTTTGTATTTTCGTGGCGTGGTTCTCCTACAATCAGTATAAGGGCAGATCATTAATAAGTAAGTATACAAAACAAAAAAAAGCAAATTAAACGAGTAAAATCGGTTAACATAGAGAAAACCTCTGGCGCAATCAGGTAAAAATATAAACGGTACCTGTGATTATCGATAATAGCATATTATACATAATATGTATTGAGGGATAGATGCCCTTAGAGGCCCCTAAGGGCATCTATCCCTCGAAAAAAAAGGGGCAACTATACTTTTTGATAAGGATAGCTGCCCCAGTATTTTTTTTATTAAATAAAAATAAAAGAGCCACTATTTTCACTTAGATTTGTAATTAATGAACCAGTGTATAGACATAATAAGAAATATAGTGAAATTTATTAATGCTTATAAAGTCATGCAAAGGCAAATATCAACCTTTTTAAATTTTAACGTGTTCGTGAAGTTCGCCGCGGATATTACAACACGCACTAGCGAAACACGTCTTCACCAAACAACAGCTCATGCGTACCCGAGGTGCGGGGTGATAGGAGCTCCTATTTAAATCATTAATTCGTAGTCACGACTCTGGGAAGTGAGGTTTTTTGAAAATGAGGCATCTATCCCGGTGCGGCATCTATCCCACTTTTACCCTATGATTGTAGTAAGGGTTGTGTTTTTTGTATGTTTTTGTTTAATTGATACCTAGGCATTTATTTAAATAATGTTAGAAATATCATGTAGTACCTACGTGTAAAATGTAAGTTCATTTCAAGTTCATAATTCTCAATAAAATGACGATGAAATTAAATTATGAACCAGTTTCGTATAATGTAACTAAATATACTTAAATTAAATTATTTATCAAGTTGACTACCGTTAACCATAGTCTGAAATATTGGGTATGTGACCGTATCACATATCTTTATTTTAATTATGTCGTGTTCATTTTTAATCAGATATCAAAATAAAAACATTAAACAACAAACAATGGCGCTCAGATAAAACGTACAATTCGCAACTGCGGTCAACTGCATGATAATATAAGCTCAGCCAGCCAACAAATTGTAAAACTGACAAGGCAACTCTTTTGATGCTAAATGGAACACACAAGGGGACAATGCCCCGGCCATACATTGTCGCGTTCACAAATATCCCTGACGTGGCTGCTAGAAAACGCATTATCGATAACATCAAACTTTCTCACTGTAAACAAAGCTTCTTTGAACGATGGAAAACGAGACACGAATTCCATTGAACGCTCATCAGTCGAAATACAAGATGAATCGGAACAAAAACGGCAATGTATAGAGCGGATAAAGTTTGAAGTTGATGGGTAGATCGTGGTAGATAGAAGAAAGATGTGAGATAGAAACGTAGGGGTGCATATTTGATCATGCCTGATGGAAGTGACTTAGGGCGTTGCAAACCATCAGCCCGGAGGGTTGGAAAATGGCTTATGGGTTTGGAAAATGGATTTTTATGAAAACATCTCTATTCTATTTTCACGTGGCGTATCTGCTCATATTTTAATAATATGTTGACGCTTTTGTAAGTAACGAAATTTGGTACATTGTCTAATATACTCATTGTAAGGAAATTAAAAGAAATGGTACTTCCGTATCCTATATAAGTATCTTTCTGGTACGCTTTCACATAAAAGCAGAAAACAGATTTTGATTTAAAATCCGGTCAAAAGTGTAAACTGTAAAGCATAGTTGGGTACTGAAACACGTTTGCGGTTTGCTTATAATTATTTTAATCAGACGGATTAAAAACTTTAATACGCTTATAAATTTATAAACTTAAAAAACCAATAATAATAATTATTTATTCCATCATTGAAATTGTTTTGATTCATGGACACAACATAATATAAACATTAAACAGTTTTCATTAAAAATATCTACTTCTACTTCTTTAATAAAACACCTCAGTTTTCTAGATGCATTTCACATATTCATATCTAGTACCTGTATCACTATTAATTATTTTTTAATAAATAGGATTACTTTACTTCGATCAAATCATATTCTTCGAGACCTTTTTAACCACCTTTGCGACACTCAAATTATCTCCCAATTGTAACACGATATGACTTACGTAGTAATATTTAGTAACCTGTGATATTATGACTTAGCCGAAAATTTTAAACTGAAATTACGAGCGAAGAAATTTTAAAACAATTTGGCACAGAAAGGCGAAAGCATCGGCTGCGCTTCCCGCAGTACGCTGGTGACACTTTGGGCTAATATTATTATAACGTATCCATCATTTAAATTACTTAAAAATAATCATTATTTAATAAGTTTATACGAAAATTGCATGTTAAACAATGACACACGAAAATTTAACCGTATAGTGCAGTCAAAAATAGACTTTTTAGGTATAAGTATTAGTTACTAGCTGTGCCCCGTGGTTTTACCCGCAGTGTTCGCCTACTGTTGGTATTAGCGTGGTGATATATAGCTTATATCCTCCCTCGATAAATGAGCTATCTTACACCGATATAATTTTTCAAATCGGACCAATAGCTCCTGAGATTAGCGCGTTCAAACAAACAAACAAATAAACAAACTCTTCAGCTTTATAATATTAGTAAGTATTGATTAATTTTGAGCATAGCACCGCTCTATTAAAAAATTAATTTCCAAGCAAGTTTTCAATAAAAATATAAAACAAGAAAATATATTCTTGGAATATGAAACACAATTTAATTACACATCTCTTTCCAATAGCTGAGTGAGTAAGGTATACTTACGATGAAATTAGATCTTCTGGTATAATATCTGAAATAAGTATTAATTAAGGTTTGTTTTACTAATTAAAGAAAAATAATTACATTCATTTCGTTGAAAATTATTATATGTTTTGCTAACGAATATACCTACTGATATATTTTAATATAAAATGAAATACAATCTGACTCAAATGAGCATTTCATATGACGACTCTGATCTAAATATCTACATTTGCATTGGCATGATACGCCGTTATTAGAAACAACAATCAAGAATATTCAATTTAGTACAATGACGGTACAAACAAAGTAGGAGTATGCCATCAAACTATCTACCCTCTATACATTAATAATGGTAAAATATCGTGCGGGTAGTTTGATAATATAAAGTATTTAAAACGACCAACGTTAGTCCGTTTTAAAACAGTTGCAGATAATTGTTTATTCATTGAAGTAATTAATTAAAAAAAAGACGTGTGGCACTCGGGGACTGCTGCGGTAAAGCTGCTATGCCTTCAAGCCACACCTCCGCGCCCGTCGGAGTGGGGAGCGTGAGGTTTTTTCGTTACGGAATTTCTGGATTCGGTCTCCGCGCTCAAGGCCCGCGATAGAAGCTATGCAATAGCTTAAACATACTGTAGTGTATGTTTGCTACAATAAGAAGTCATTAACTGTGAAATATTAAATCATTTCTCTACTATTTCTAAACAATCAACAATCAAAACACCACTTGTAATACAATTGAAATGTAAGTACCCTCCAATTTCAAATCATTAAATAGACAAGTGAACCAGGTAGCAAGTATCAAGCAAATAAATCCCTAATAGAGGCTTATTGAATGGAATCAATTTGGCCCAAGGGTGTTTCTTGTTGCTCGCTGAATAATGGCGCTAATAAATAAAGGTTGCTTCACTTATCGATAAGTTTCGTCGTAAATAGTAAGAATGTAGTTCCAGATAATTAGCTGATAGATAATAGATATTTCTAGGGATATCGTAGTTAATTACAATAATGTAACTAGCTGATCCATACAACATCTGCTCTCATGAGGTATATTTTTTGCATCTTCTTTTCTTTACTGCTCCGTTCATATTGATAGTAGCGTGTTGTGGAGTATCCAACGCATTTTTTTTCAATTAGAACTACTTAGCAGTTCCTGAGATAAGCGCGTTCAACCAACAATCCATACCACCCAAATAAACAAACTCTTCAGCTATATAATATTAGTAAGTAATGATTATTTTCTAATAAAATTATATAAATTAAGTACGGTGAAGCCCGTCATCACATTATTTCAGCAATGTTGGCGCTGTTCTGAAACCATTAATACATTAGTTACAGGTTACAGGCATACCTAATCAATTGCTTCTATATTTTGAGAATAGTATTAATTAGTTGTGCAAATTGTGTATTTCAATTCCATTCTTATTAATCTAACGTGTAACAATTAAAAAGAACCTTAATACTTGGTAGATTTCCCTTGAGGCGGGGGCCAGTATAATTTATCCAACAATTGCTTACACAGGCATTATTTACCGCATTTACCTAGCTATAACACCAGCGGGTAAATAAACACCATCCTTTTACGGATATTTTACTTGGAATTGTGGTTAGTGGTAGGGTACAGCTTGCAGCGGTTTTTCTTTTAAATGTGTATTAAGCTCTCTAAGCTCTTTGTGTTCATTTAATATGTAAATTTGTTTCATTTTAACACCCAAAATATTTATTGTATATGGTGGATAAAGTAAACAAATGAAAGTTATACGTGAACAAGACCCTACATGAAAAGGTTTTAAATAAATGTATTTCGTCAGTAAGAAGAATATGTACATTGTTACATAAGTTGAAAATCTTGTATAGGTAGGTATATAATATTCGTACGAAATATAATATTTAAATATTATAAACATTTTAGCCTTTACACTATCGGCAATACTATGCATTCAATACAAATATCATTATTGATTCTGTATCAGTACAAATGAAATATTTATCCTTGAACTATAAATTTGCAAGACAAACACTCATTAGGCATTTTTGTGATTGACTTCGGAATCCATGAATATTTAATTGAACATGCCAATTGTTTAAGGTGATGAATTAATTTTTCTAACATTTACGGCCCTTTTCAAACCTTCGTAATTTTTATATTATTAAAGTTGTCGTGATGAAAATTCTTGACAAGAAAGTTCAATAGTAACACAATACGTCTACCGTTTTAGAAACATGATTCCATGATATTTTCTCGATAGAAAAAAAATACAAAGTTCTCATTGTTATTTTTTTTTAATCTCTGGCATCTTCAAAATAACAAACGTAAAGTTACGACTTTTTGGATATTAACTTTAAAATATACAACCTATACGTCTACCGTGTTAGAATTTTGAAATATGCGATGGTTTTGAAATAAACAAGCAATACTTGAAATTAGCGCGCGACCAGCCAATATAGCGAGAGCCGCCCTGTACCTTCCTACCCCGATCGCTGCACGAGTCATTCCCGCTACGGCCGTCACACGGGGAACTTGTGTCGCTCGCGCAATCGTAAAAAAGGGTGACAACACGATAAGACAAAATGAGACAAATGGGGACAATAAAGAAAATAAGAAGAAGAAACATAATGGTTGGAGGAAAAAGAATGCTTACAATTGGAACAAATTAATGAAGTAAGTTGGTTTTATTTTAAATTTGATGATAATTGTATTATAGACGATGTTTAATATGTACCCCTGTTTTAAGTACATAACGAATGTGTAAGATTTTTTCATTTATAGCATAAATAATCTGTTCAGAAATCCGGAATCCAGAAGGAAAATAAACCCACTGATTGTTCACAATGTGAATCCACTCCTTCGTAAGTACCTTTATTCAGTCAAAAATGTATGTTATCAAAGCTCTACTGGTTTTATCGCATGATTCCATTTTTAGCAAAAAGCAACAAAGTGCAAAGAAATAAAAAATCATGGTGAACTTAGTGGAAGTATGGCGGACATAATATGGAACAGGAGCTCATTGGAGTAGTATTATATTTAAAAAAAATACGAAATAATTTCAAGAATTACATTTCTTAGAAGGTGGTAGATAAGTATGTTGTATAAAGAATTTGATGTTGATATTTATTTCATTTATACTTACTACACCTGTGCGGGAAATTGCTTAGTAATAAAACAGGTTTATATTCATATTTACATAGTAATGTGAGTTTTCATTTCGAAAAATTTTGTGTAAGTATATTAAATTGAGTTCCTGGGTGATCTGGAAACACAATTGGGCCCGGAAGATGGCGCTGCAGTCACTCCTCCTAATGACATGAACCGATTTGGATGAATATTTGTGTGCACATTTCATTTTTGTGGGATGATTGGTTGATTCGCTTTCACATTAGCTAATATTATGTATTTTTGTTGTTAGAAAGTAAACTTAATTTAATGTTTATAATACATTATTATTGGTATAAATAAGCCAGTGTTCGTCTCACATTGCTGTACCTGCCTACCTACCCTACCAGGGCCTAACTTTGTTCTGGCTATTTTATTTTGATTATTTGTAATGAATAATTACAATTATAATAGAGTGCAAAAAATAAATACATGCGTCAATATATTTTGTGTTTTTTTTAAACAATTTTTTTATTTAAAAAAATATCATTCCGACCGCGGCTTTGCCCGCGTGGAATTAGATTATATCGTGAATCCTGTCTTATCCCACAGAAGTGTTCAGTTCGGATAAAAAGTATCCTATGTGTAAATCCAGGCAATTAGCTATATTTTATCAAAATTGGTAATGTAGTCTTGACGTGATTAAGTAACAACTAACAAAAAAATATACAAATTAACATCCAAAGTTTCGCATCAGTTTTACTGTATTAGTGATATCTTCCACTCTTGACTTTGACTGAGAAGAATTAGGGTTTATAACTTCTTTCAGAAATATTACCTTTCATTTCTGGGCATGACGTAATATCTACGTCAGCATCAAATTCTATCTAAATCCATTCAGTAGTCCGCGTTATTGAGTACCATTTCATTTTTTCAGAGTAACAATATTTTTTGTTATTTTAAAGATTATTTATAACCTGTATTATTTTGTAATAAAGTAAACATTACGAAATAATAATAATTATTAATAATGTCTAAGTAGTTGTTAAAAAGAAGATTATTTGTTTATAAGCAAGAAAATAAAACCAATAAATCAACAATTAAATATATGTATAAGAATATTATAACTGTATGACGACTCCATACATGTTTGTCCCGAGTCGGCCAGCGGCAGCGCGGCGAGTTTGCAAGAATGACTTCGCGCACACCCGCGTTCGCGATAGCGAGCTATTAGACTCCGCCCGCCAAGCAGTAGATTTTTTTTTGTGTATCGTCTTAAGGACAAGGATTTTATATACTCACAATAATTAATGTTCCTTTATGCCATTTTACTTTAAATAGTTTGGTTTCGCTTTGTAGTTCTATGAATACAGGAATCATCCAACTTAGATAATATTTCAATGTAAAGTTCCTATTTTTTATCGTTTTTCTTATATTTTTATTCCATACCTTAACTAATTTCATTGATCTATCGCTCTTCACAATAGGTTTTCAAATTGGAACATAATTCTCACTACAATATGCCTTGATGCTTTCACCGTTATGACATTAGTCAAAACATTTGTTTCTTGAAAACACTCTAAATTGCTTCCTATTAAGGTTTACACAACACACCATATCACTATCGTTAACATATTATTACGCTTAAAGTAAAACCATACTAACCACTAGGCGACAATGGAAACCTCTACTAAATTACGGGTTCCAAGCTAGTTGTGCCTAAGAAAGCACTCACGAGGTTGAACATACACACCGCATATTTTTGTTGTATATTTGTATTTTCCTTCAATTTATTAGCTAGGTAATGGTTTACTTTTATTTACTTTTTGTAAATTGTAATATAGACACTAAAGAAAAGAATATATGAGGTGTTATGGGTTTCTAAATAATCATATTATAATATAAAGTCTACGTATTTTCTGCCCAGGCTTTCTTAGAAGAATGCCAATTTTTATTATTAGCGTGATACAAATATTACAATAAAATTATTTAGTTTTATATTTCTCAACTATGTAAATAAGGCCGTCTGCTTGTATTTATGCAACCTTTTGCTTGCTATACAACAATGTAGATTACAAATATAAATGTACTTATAGGATAAATATTACCAATCCTTACAGAGACCTTCCAAGAACTGGAATCTCTAGGAGTCTAAGTCTAGTCTCTTTACCCTCTTTGGTTAGAGGCTGCCAATAATGTTACCGATAAAAATTTACCCTTACTAAGAAATAAAGAGCTCAAAGAAATCGTAAATAACAATCTATGAATATAATTGGTTGTGTTTTTATTGTCATTGCCTTATCTTATCTAGCGACCGTGACATTCAGACGACATAGCGCCTGACCTACGACTGTCTTGCAACTGTTACCTATAACAAATGACAGACAACTTTGGGAACGAAATCTATACTAATAATATAAAGCTAAAGGGGTTGTTTGTTTGTTTGAACGCGTTATTCTCAGGAACTTCTTGCCCATTTATGGAAAGGGTAGGCTATATTTTCATCACGCTAAGACTAACAGGA
This sequence comes from Colias philodice, assembly GCF_061535455.1. Taxonomy (NCBI): domain Eukaryota; kingdom Metazoa; phylum Arthropoda; class Insecta; order Lepidoptera; family Pieridae; genus Colias; species Colias philodice. The sequence goes on from NC_143090.1 coordinate 8,973,626, forward strand.
GTGGAACATTGGTTGGATAAAAAAAAAATCTTTCCCCTTGGATCGTTATAATAAGAATTTACTTTATAAATAGAGGAAACTAGATTAATGTATGTGAAATATATAGGTATCCATACATATAGGATAAACTATAAAATGATAATTTTTCTTGAAGAGATATGGCTAAAGTTATTCATTATTTTCTATTTCATATTTCACGAAAATTAATATTACTCAGTTTTATGTTCATTTAGGTTGATATTATTCTTCGAAAGCAGGAACACGTGTAATCTAATATCTAATATATATTATAAAGGCGAAAGTTTTTAAGGATGTATGGATGTATGGATGTATGGATGTATGGATGTATGGATGTATGGATGTATGGATGTATGGATGTTTGTTACTCTTTCACGTAAAAACTACTGAACCGATTACAATAAAATTTAGCACACATATAGAGGGTAACTTGGATTAACACATAGGATAGTTTTTATCCCGGAAATCCCTCGGGAACGGGAACTATGCGGGTTTTCCTTTGCAAACGCGGGCGAAGCCGCGGGCGGAAATCTAGTAATACATAATATTAAACGAAATAATATTATGAGTAATATTTTAATTGTACATCTCAGCCTGTTTTCTACGGTCCAATTTAATTCAGTACAAAAATATAAAAATACGACCAGCTTTACGATCGCGTTGTTACCTTTCTGATATTCCTTGTACTAAAGCTTTCATATTTTTATATTTCTATCTGAATTCATATTGAGTTTCATAAAAATATTTTTTTCAAATTAATCACACAGTTGTATATTTTTTAGATGTAGATCGTTTTTTCTTATTTATTTTTAATAATAAAATATAGTCAATGTTAGCATTTCTCTCACTTTTACTCCCTTTAAATTAACCATTTTTTCAAACAAAACAATAAAAAAAAAACAAAAATAATGTAACGTGATTGATAGTGGACATTGATAATGGTGTATGAGAGTTCATGAATTATCAAGTCGTATAAATAACCATAAAATTTAATGCTTTTTATGTTTGTTAGCTTAAAAATATGTTGTCGTAACTTCACAGAAAGATGAGGGGTTCTAATCTTTACTAAATTCGATGTTGGTTACTCTATTTTCTAGAACAATACCTAATATGTGAAAAATAAAAGTACAAAAACCTATAGGTATCTTTATTAGCGACTAATCAGTTGTTAATTCATTATCTGACAGAAAACTTTTATTATAATACAATATATTCTAAAATTTAATATATTTGCTTATGGTAATAACTAATAAGTATAAAAAGTTAAACAAAATATGCAATAAAATTATATTGGCAAAATATTATATCCAAATCTTGCCCAAGGAACCCTAATTCTCTTATCGCATCACCATAAGTTTATATAAACCAATTTTTTTCACCCCACCTCATTGTTTCAGTGGCTGTAACAGTGTAAGTGTGAACAATGGCCCGAAAACTGCACTATTTCAACTTCAATGGCCTCGCTGAGCCAATCAGGTATATGCTGCATTACGCGGGCCACAAGTTCGAAGACGTCCACTATGAGTTTAAGAAATGGCCTATCCAGAGCATTAAGGACTGTGAGTATTAAAAGGTTTTCGTTTATCACAAGCCTAGATTTTATATCAAATTGTTGAAAGAATTAATCTATTGTTTATTCGTTGTAACCCTTAATTAGCAGTCGATAATTCAGACCGCACAGTGCTTAGGCACAGTGACAAGTCTTACCTCGTAATTACCTACTTCAAACAAAAGTACAAAAAAGTCACGAAATGACTAATCTATGCTCTACTTATTATTTTTAAAACATTGAGTGTACCTTATGCTTTTTCTAAGACCTTTATAGGTTATCTTACAATAGCGTATACCTTACGGGCGTCTTCTAAGATCTGTTTTAACCCTTAGCAGGTATCGTGGGTCAAATTTGACCCAGAAGCGAACATTTTCGGTTATAATTCTTTTAATATTTATGCAACGACTGTGCGCTTCTACGTATTCTCAGTACGTCACTAGCTGCGGCGGGGGGTGGAAGTGCAGCGCTGGGACTATCTTAGGAGTGGAGGTAAGTAGCTGTCTGGGTCACGTTTGACCCACGACACCAAATAAGTAACTTTTTTCACTGAGTGTAATTACGTACTTTTTTTGTTTTAGTGTTTATTTGTACTATAATGGCGGCTTTCTGAACGACAGACAAATCGAGGAGTTGATATAGACGACTTAAGTGATGATTTGGAATCGGAAAATGAAAGGACACCAAATATAACCCAACTTTGTGACGACGAAATCATCGACGACGATCGAGACAGTCCCTAACCTGTTAGTTGCTCAGAAGACTGTGTTGTGACTTGTATTTTGGAGTAAGTTCTGACGACAGTGAAAACGAAGAGGAGAATACGAGAATAAGAGAAAATACGAGAGATGAGAGCGAAGAAGATGGTCAGTCAGAAGTCATTTTGGTTTTGGTTGTCATTTTTTTTATTTTATGCTGATCACAGAAGTAATTTATTTTTTTGTTATTATAAAGATATAAGAAGTGCCATAAATATCTTTTACTTAAATTTTTTCTTACATTTCTATTTTTTTTTATGTTTTAAGTTCACACTAACCAAAAAGTGCCAAAAAATAAGGTTATTTACAAATGCGTGTAAAACATAATATTTTTTTTATATTCTAAAATTAAACAAAGTTAATTTTGTAAAAAAATATTTGTTTATTTCATAACTAACCATATTTTATACAAATTATAAAAAATCAACGTTCTACAACAGATTGTTTGGTATGGGTAAAATTTGACCCACGATACCGGTAGTGTTGCCAAAAAAGGCGATACCAGCTAAGGGTTAAGAGAGATCGGCCAATTACGGCCGCTAATAGCCATTAATTTTTATACTACTTCCCACAAAACAAACAACTTCGAACCTAACGAGTTATGAAGTGACAATTTAATTTCTTCTTAATTTTTTCTATTTTACTTTTACCCCGTTTAAAACTTTTTCTATCATACTAGCTCTGCCCTACGGCCAGTTCCCTCTTTACGAAGAGAATGGCAAGTCCCTGAACCAATCTCTCGCCATCGCGAGGTACGTGGCCAGCCAGAGCAACCTCCTCCCAGCTGACGCATGGGACCAGGCTGAACTTGATGCTATTGTCTTCAACATTTACGACTTCTGGTCAAGTAAGTATGCATTTATTGTGCATGTGAGTATGTGGGCGGGGAATGTGTATGTGTTTGAGTGTGTGTGTGTGAATGTTGTGTTTGTGGCCAGTCAGATCAAACTCCTCCCAGCTGATGACCAGGCTGAACTTGATGCTATTGTTTTCAACATTTATGACTTCTGGTCCAGTGAGTATGTTCAGACGTGTGTGTGTGGGTGAAAAAGTGGATATTCATGTGTATTTAAGTATGTTGTGCGTTTGTGTGAGCGTGAAGTTAATGTATCTACGTATAAAACGTTATTTTCAGAGGTCCTCGCTTACATTAAGGAGAGTGATCCCGCTAAAAAAGCAGCAATCAAGAATGAAGTTCTTGAGGAAACAGTTAACTACTACTTCTCTAGATTCGAGAAGGAATTAAAGAAGAACAATGGACATTTCAGCAAAAAGGTTTGTTTATTTTATGCTTACATTTTTATGTTTTAAAAAAATTACAATATATAATACTTATATAAGTTAATGGGTTTGATAAAGCATGTAATAAAGTAACACAACAACAACATTTTATACAGTAAGTAGTACATTTTATACATTTTATACAGTATTTATGTAGTTTCTATGGTGTGGCAAATCAATATTAAAAATAAATATCGGTGGAAGAGATTGAATAATATGTAGTTCATAATACGATACTATTAATCACTGTTTATAAACACTTTATTGTTTATCTTATTGTTATCACACAAAAATAACTCGGTCAATTTTAACTGGAAGGTAGATAACACCTGTGGATAACACACTTATTTATTTGTTCTCGCATCTACAATATTAAAGATAAACAAATGAAATTAAAAACTAAATTTTTGTTTATTCTGTCATATTTCAAATATTACTCTTAAGATTCAAGCAATACATCGCGACAAATACATTTAATCATTTAAATACATCTAAAGATGATATACATAATTTTTATTTAATAATTTCTTTTCTTTTCAGTTAAGCTGGGCCGATTTCATCCTCCTTGGTATCATCGAAGCCAGCAACTTATTCCTGGGCTCGGAAATCCACACAAAATACCCCACAATTGTGAGCCTGGTTAACAAACTGCGAGCACTTCCTGGTGTCAAAGACTATATCGCGAAGAGAGCTCCTTACAACCTTTAAATTATTTTACACAATAAAAAACATTATAGACCTTTTGGCATGTGTTGCAAAAAAGAACATTTTCATGAATTAATTCATATTATTAAATTATTATAACTGTTTCAATTGTTTTAATCATCACACAAATTGGATGAAGTACCTATTTAGTTCATGTTTTTAATTCATAATCAGCAGTAAAAGCACATAAAATGAAGCTGTTTATAATATTATGATGCACTCAATCATGGTAAAAGTAAACAAAACTTTAAAATATTAAAAAGATGTAAAAAGTTCATAATATTGAAAAAAAAGGCGCCGGTGAGATTCGAACTCACGATCTCCTGTTTACTAGACAGGCGCTTTAACCAACTAAGCCACGGTGCCGGCGAGCAACGTGCAGAAAATAACCGTAGTATTGCGTAAACAATGGACTGTATATTATATTATTCTCTAGAATGGACCAGTATTTGCCCTTCAAAAATAGTTTCAAGCTTTACAAATCAGAAATAATAAAAACAAAATACTTACGCAAATTAACTATAGTGCTTTGTTAAAGAAAGTGCCATCGGCCATTTTCCGAAATTCCCTTTAATAAGAATTTGAAATTTCTAGAAAATTTTGATATTGCCATAAAACAACGAATCCGAATAGATATCTGTTATTTGCATAATTCATAATTTTATGATAAAAATATGTGTGTATTTATTTTAGCATAAAATAATTGTTGACTCAACAAAAAACTAAAACTAAAACTCAAGCATTGAGAACGTTTATTTATTAACAGTGTTACAATATCTAGTATATATAACGCGATCTAAGTCGGGGCGCACCACAAGTCTTTTATAAATATACTAGCTATCCGCCCGCGGCTTCGCCCGCCTTGTCTATAACCTTATAAATGATATACTCAAACTTTCCTCTTGAATCACTCTCTATAAAAAAACCGCATCAAAATCCGCTGCCTAGTTTTAAAGATTTAAGCATACATAGGGACATAGGGACAGAGAAAGCGACTTTGTTTTTTATACTATGTAGTGATGTGGTATTGATCAAATTATTTTCAACAATACAATAGAAAGCAAAAAACTAATCACTATTTGATTTTGTAAAGGTATTTAGACATGGTGTAGTTTTTTTATCTTAATATTCTCTTAATAGAGGTATATCCTTGTTTTTAACCGACTTCAAAAAAAAGGAGGAGGTTATCAATTCGGCCGGTATGTTTTTTTTTTTTTATGTATGTACACCGTTTACTCCGTGGTTTCTGAACCGATTTACGTGATTCTTTTTTTGTTCGATGCGGGATGGTGTCGAATTGGTCCCATAAAAATTTTATTCGGATAGGCCCAGTAGTTTTTATTTTATGAGCATTTTTGTCTGTATTTGTAAATGTTGCAAGTGCAAGTTTGAAGTCGGTTGTTTTTAACGCAGTTATTGACTTGTTGTACTTACTACATAGTATAAAACAAAGTCGCTTTCTGTCCCTATGTCCCTTTGTACGCTTAAATCTTTGAAACTACGCAACGGATTTTGATGCGGTTTTTTTTAATAGATAGAGTGATTCAAGAGGAAGGTTTATATGTATAATAACATCCATTAAATAGTGGAGAAGTACTGTTATTTTCGAGGTTTCTAATGTGATGTCGTAAAAAATTACATTTTTTCCGCTTACATTGCAAACGCAGGCTGAACCCTACGAGTTTTATCAAAATAATGTACTAAGTATTATACACATTGAAAAGGTCTACAGAAAAGCCCGCGGTGGTATATGTCTATCTCTTATGGATAACCCACAATAACTTTTTTTATCATTTACTTTTTACGACAAATAATGGCTAATTTTCGAAGCGATTTTAACCAATACAGCATTAATCCTTAACCAATTAAATACCTTGAATACATTGTTCATTTAATATAGATCTATATGGCCCTTTACACCGTATGATATAAGTGAATATTTTCGAAGATATTACAGATTTAAAAATTGCGGGACGTAGCGTTCGCGGCGGCACGGGCCGGCCGCCCGGCTATATATTTTATACCCGTGCGAAGACGGAGCAGGCCGCTATGTTTTTATATACAACGTTCACAGTTTTTCTGTAGTGTATCATAGTGTATTTATTATCAGCATAGCACCCGTGCGAAGCCGGGGCGGGTCGCTAGTAGCAGATAAAAAAGAATAGGCGCCGGTGAGATTCGAACTCACGATCTCCTATTTACTAGACAGGCGCTTTAACCACAGTATTACCATTATTTCCTACAGTAGTGCGACGAATGTACTTGTGCAGAGAAACGGAGGGGAACTGGCGGGGGTCGGGCGACGCGGGCCGCGTAAAGCAAACACGCTTAGTTTGCTTTACCTAGCGCGAAAGGATGACGCAGTCGTATTTTTTGTGTAATAATTTTATTATACATAGGTACTTACATATTCTATTATGGCGCGCACAAACTGTTCGGTTTACGGATGTAAATCTACATTGAAATCCCAGAAGGAAACCATATTTCAGAAAGATTGTATTAATTGTATCTGTTGAATTAAAATCAAAGCTATGTATATGTTGTCCTCATTATTTTCTAATCAGATTGTACATCCCAATGCGAATGCATTACTTAGTTAAATGTTATAATATACCTACAATTAAGAACATCCAAAAATAAAGTGTCCACGTAAATAATATTTAGCAGTGCAATATCTGTAATTATATATTTATGAACAAATAATTACATCAGATTTAATAATCGCAATTATTTTGAATGTACATATGAATAAAGATTTCATCATAATAATCACAATTGTTTTATTTCCCATTTGTTGCAACCCTAGCGTATTTTCGTGTGGCAGCGTAATTACCTACGCTGGCGGCGGCATCGCGCGACATCAAAGGCGATTCCTTACTGTAGGAAATAATGGTAATACTGTGCTTTAACCAACTAAGCCACGGTGCCAACCACAGGTGCCAACGGTGACGGTCATGTGACGGTACTCGAATAAGGCTCCATAGCTTTTGTCTGTTAATAATAGGTATATTTAGATATTATAGACAATGTGTGAATGACAACATGCAAAAAAGACAGCAATTAAAACGCACCAACAGAAGGTGAGTGACCATTCATATTAATCCACAAATCTATTTTTTTTCTAAGCCACAAAAGAAAATCATCACAATTGGAACTATAAATTTTGACCACATGTATCTATTTTTGGTGTTATACATGATGTTTAATTAAGCTATGAATCCATCTTATATACAATTAACTTAGTTAGAATCAATGCCCTTCGCGTAATTCTTAGAATTTATAAATAAGTATTTTCAATGAAAAATAGAGAAATGTAAGACAACAAGGCATCTTTTATTAAACGTAAGAAGCGGCGCATATTATGAGAAGTACAAAATTCTCTTGAGATCGTTATTTTTCCATTATTATTTTTAAGTAGAAAAGTCGTCATAATATACGTCCATATTTTGTTGTTATTTTTGTAAGGCATTATAATTCATCTCGATTTCATCTAAATGAATGTATTTCAGTATTTTTCTTCAATAGAATAAACTATGTACATATTAGTGAAGTGCTTTTGAAATCAGTTTCTAGTTTTGGACATTAAAAATATTATTTTTTCCTTCTCTATAAAAGTGTAGGCGCCGGTGAGATTCGAACTCACGATCTCCTGTTTACTAGACAGGCGCTTTAACCAACTAAGCCACGGTGCCGGCAAGGGGCGAACTAGAAAAACAAATCCACTTACAAATTATAATCCTTTAATATAAAAATGTAATCAACTCGGTTATGTGAATATATAGTTTCAATAACTCTTACTTTGGTCTATATACTTACGATAAATCTAAATATATCAGTAATCTCTGAAAGTTACCTTGCCTTTAATTGCTAAGTCAAGAAAAACAAAGGATACAATGGAAAATATATACATATTATTATTGAGCGTATAAACATTGTCTTAACTGGAGGGGTATTTAACTGGAAGACTACGTGCAAATTCTCCGACTCTCTTCCACGAAACTTGTATGATAATATGATATATCAAACATACATCCATACTAATAGGTATTATAAATGCGAAAGTAACTCTGTCTGTCTTGTCTGTTACTCAATCACGCCTAAACTACAGAACCAATTTGCATGAAATTTGGTATGGAGATATTTTGATACCCGAGAAAGGACATAGGCTACCTTTTATTGCGACATATGTACCACGGGCGAAGCCGGGGCGGACCTCTAGTACCCAATAAAGGACACAGCTACTCGACACAGACACATTACCGTACATTGTACATGACATAAAAGTATGTCAAGAGATATGTATAAGTATCCTATACAGTGACATAAACCAGATTGTTCAAAGTTAACCGGATTTCAAAGCTGTGTTCTATCCCGTTAGATATTCCAACTCATTGTTGGTCCCCAAGGTGAAAACTGGTAAATTAGTTTGGCCCTAATTGCTTTTTGAAAGTTATTCGCCTGCTTTGTGATCCGTCAAAAGTTTCTGGAAAATTCTTGTTAAACTTGCTCCGGCAATTCGATTTAGACAAGGCTATACAACTTTTAATGAGCCCATGGTTTAACGCGCAAATGCCATGTTTGTTGCTCAAACTTTGTATCCCTATGAATTGGGGGTGACATTTTAGATATTTGAAAACAAGATACCCCATGTCAATGAATGGTGCGGCAAAATCGTTGTCTAAGCTCCTAAAAAAGAGAGAGATTATTTAATTGTGTTCAAAGAGGCTATTTCTAAGTAATTTATGACGCATATAATAGGGCTTTCCAATATTATTCTTCGATTCATCGTATTGTGTTGACAATAAAATACACAGTAAAATCAATTATTTATTCCAAAAATATACTATTGATAGATGTGCATGTGTGATCAAATGCACTTTTTTTAAGTAATTTAAATAGTTCTTTATGCCTGATGGATCCATGCATCAATTCCTTTCCTGCTACCTAGATACCGGTATTTATCCAGAATTGACGAAAAACATAAAGTTACACTGCAACCTATTTATTCCTATCCCAATAAAGTCTACGAAAAATACATAATATAATAATAATGATGTACACCATTATATCCACACAATAATTATTTGTTTGCCGGAGCCCCCGATTTAGTTATAAAATCCTTTTTAAAAATGGCGTAGTTAGCTTTTTCATGGTCGAATAACGAGTCCTTTCAATGCTCATAGACATGGAAGTTGTAAGAACAATACCGGCTTGTTAGCCTGTGTAGCCTTTCTTCTCGTAATTACCATGAAATTAAAGCGATAACATTTTTCGTTTTTTTTCTGACTACGGCTTTTTACTTACAATGAAGAGGGTAATTTTGCGTTAGTTTTTTAGGAAATATAGATATGAACATGATAAATGGACTAGGTGTAGACTTATTTTAATATGTATATTAAGTAGATGACATCCCCGGACATTAGAAAATGCTTGGGCTGTGTTTAGTATTTACTATAATAGCCCTTAATAAACAATATCTCAACAAAATAATTGCTTCTAAAGTTGCGTCTAAAGTTTACAATTTATTCACTACATATTAAAAAACAAATTCGCTTTCTCTATCCCTATATCCCTATGTATGCTAAAATCTTTAAGACGACGCAACGGATTTTGATGCGGTTTTTTGATGATGATGATGAAAGCGTGATTAAAGAGAAATTTTAAAATGTATAATTATTATTTTAGATTTAAGACACTGTGGAAAGCTAGCATAAGCATAAGATATAATAGAAGTAAAATATAACAAATGCATATAAAAAGCGATTGTATTCCATCATTACCATAAATCTTTGTAATTCAGTCTCCTTATATCAAGACTTCACAACTACGTCTTTGAAAATGCTTTGAAAGAAATACTGCGTTCTATAAGGAAATGAAGTTTTAGTCACCCGAGAGTCGTTGAGACATGTATGTAATTGGAGTTAAGTTCGTATTGTCTAACATCAGTTTCCGTTCAGGAACTTATACTAGAAGAAAAAGTATTTCTTCTTTTCCTTGTCGTATAATTAATATAATGTTTGAGAATATAGCTCTCTCGCTATAGTTATAGAAAAACTAGATTGATATAGGAATAGTTACGTATTGAAACTTGTCTTTGGAGATTTCATTTATTTATGACTTTTACATTTGTTTTGATTTCAGTCTTCACTGTCATTTCAAATGTACTTTTATTTAATTTGTACCTTATTGTATAAAATGTTATATATTTGCTCATGATATTATATAGCTTGTGATGATTAAAGGCAATTTTTATGGTACGAAAATTATAGAAACTGAAAACATATTAATTGCCAATTAATTAGTTAATTTTAATTATAAACAATCGTTGTAACAAATTTCGATGAAAATCGTATAAAATACGATGTAAAATATTATTACTTCCCTACGTAATTCTAAGTACTAAAAAATTAAAAGCCACAGCAAACTGTTGATATAAAGTCGCAAAATTCGTTAAGATTGAGTAGAAGAGGTAATCAATTCCAATATTTACTGCGAACTCATTAATTTAAGTGAAAAATCAATTAAAACATTCATTTAACGGAATCGACACGAATCTACTGAACGTCGAAATGCGCGTTCGAGATTTGGTTTTATTCTGTTCTGTTTTTATTATTATTAAAGCAAGAAGTTCAAAAGGTAAATGTTTAAATTAATTCTTGAATAAAGAAATATATTACGTTAGTTTACTGTTTATTCTATTGTTCATCGCAAAGTATTTATTAATATTACTATGTACAGTAGGTATATAGAATCTATTCTGTGAACTATATCGTCCTCTTCAGCGTAATTCCCTTCGTTCTTAGAGATTATGAGAAGAAAAAGATCTTATAAATAAATAAAAATGAATTTGATGTTATATTTTCTTCTTAATTTTTTCAAGCAAACAAAATAAAACGTATTTCAACTATAGCATAGTTCATATTGAAAAAAAAAAATTTTTTTTTTAAAAAGGAGAATCACCTTACGATAAACAAAAATGCTCTAGCTCAGCATAATATTGCAGAACAAACTCTATAACGCTAATAATTCTGTCGAATAATACAATATATACTGCAATCTATCTGAATAAGAAGACTATTTTTATTATATTTCAGAAAATATCGATGCAGACTATTACTTCAGTGCTTCGCTAAGATCGACGGAGACGTGTGACCATCTTTCCAAAATGTACTGTCAACTAGTAGACCGGGAGATACTGACACAAAATTTCGAGTCATTTGTAACAGGATGGCGGTTCTACAGGGTTCTTAGTACGCAATGACAAAAAGAAAAATGATGGTGTGAACGCTGGTACCGGCGGCTTAGACGCGTGGGCGTTAGTCGAACTCATCGGAAAATAGCGAAAGTCAAACGATTTGTAACAGTATGGCACTTATTTTTCCTGTAAGTTTGAGAATCAACGAATATAAATACAAAATTTCAAAGATCTAGGTGTTGGAAATCTTCACTTATATAAATTAATAATAAATTTATTTTTCAAGTATGACAGCACTTTTTCCCCCTACTAGAAGTATGGCAAATATATTAATGGTCACATTTTATCAAATACTCTCCAAAAAGCCAAATGCAATACTGGTACAAAAAGATAGGCGAAATAAAAAAATTTTGCAGATTTTCGGCGGTATGGCGACCATTTGGAATCGTCCGAAAAGTATGGCATGGCGATTTTCGTAAATGGCTGCACGACGATGGTTACCTGTGCAAAAGTTAGCTTGGTACAAATGGTTGAATAATTGTTTTTTTTAAATCAACACATTCGCGTCGGTATGGCGGGCTGTAAGTCATACCGGAAAAGTATGGCATGACACTACCGCCTACTTCTTTTTTATGGGCTATCGGTAAATTCTAAAATTTTTGTGTTACAAATCGTTTGACTTTCGCTATTTTTCCGACGAGTTCGACTAACACCCACGCGACTAACCCACCGGTACCAGCGTTCACACCATCATTTTTCTTTTTGTCATTGCGTACTAAGACCCCTGTAGAACCGCCATCCTGTTACAAATGACTCGAAATTTTGTGTCAGTATCTCCCGGTCTATAGAATGTAATAACAAAAATGGAGTGTGTATTGATGGCAAATGTTACTGCTTTTCCATTAGAGAAGCGAACGCTGGTAATTGTTTTTATTTATTTATCAATTAAGGGCTGATTTTTAAATCCTTGGTTAAAACTTATTCGTCGAATAATGTATAAAACTACCATTTTAAAAACGTATTCTAATTGCCCGTATTTGACAGTTTACTTGACATTTTAATATTATCGTGTAATACTTTATTGGACGGATAAGTTTTATCCAAGCATTGAAAAATCGGCCCTTAATATACCACACCAATAAAATTATTTACAATCATACAAAATGGATTGACACAGTAGGTACATAAGGCGGCCTTATCGCTTAATAGCGATCTCTTCCAGACTGCCCAAGGTAAGAGATAAAGAAGAAAAGGAAAGAAAATTATTTATTAGTTTTAAAGTGATAGGCGTAGTAACTAAAGGTCCTATCCCATAGATTTAGTTGTACTGTCTATTATGAATAGAGCAGCATAAAAGTAATGGTTTGATTTTTGAAATTTGATCGAATAATAAAATTTACGAAGAAGGCTGTTCTGGATGAACAAAAGAAACTGAATAGTAAAATAGGACATAGTTACTAGTAAAGTAATCAGAATGCATGAAAAGAAACGAATGTTAATTTTGCAAAAGTCAAATACTTTTTTTTTAATCTAGATTATTAGGTACGCATTTGAAATTCAATTTAAAGAAGAAAAATGAAACTACAGTTTTCAATTTAATACGTTTTATGATAGCTCATACTCACATGTACGTAAACAACACTACTTTAAAGAGCACCAAAATAGAATATTCATTTGTTCATCCACATAATCAATAAATGTTTAATCTTTCTAGAAAGATCCTCCCATAACTACGAGAAATCTAAAGAATCGCTGCAATACGCTCTACGCCCTACAGTTCGTCACCACATAGCACATTTCTGTCCAAACCTCGAGATTGCCAGATCCTGCATACGAAAATGTATGTTAGAAGGGAAGCCGGCCTTCTGCGGCAAGGATCATGTCTGCTACTGCGGACATAAGTACAAAAACACTGATATTAACCCAAAGATCGATGCTCAGAACGTTTACAATCAATTTAAGGACCTGTACACTAAATATTTTGGACCTAATGTCAATGGTAATAAGGGACATGGAGATAAGATCGATGCAATGGAGATATAAAATAAAAGTTTTTAACATCTAAAACTAGTAGTTTTGCTTCCATATTATTAATAATTAATCCTGTTGCTGTATAAAAAAATATATGAGTTTTTTCCCTAATATTGAATTATTAGGAAAAACTCATAATTAGAATAAAATATCACGTTTAAAATCCGTTAAAATCTTTAATTTCTATTCTGAGTTGTTTATTTTATTGAGCTATTTATACTTAATTTTTTTTTCTTCAACTAAAACCCTAAATATAATTTTTTCAGTTATTCATATTAAACAGTATTTCTGTAAATTGCACAACAAACAATATTCAGATTCTTTTCAGTAATTAATCTCCCTACAAATCAACAAAATGTATCATAACAATAACAATATAACAATTAGGTACTTCTGAAAGATCCAACGCCTAAGGATTCCTTACATAATACATTTGGGGTTTGTAAGTGCGATCAAGTGAATTTTAATTGCAAACAACTTCCGTACAAGTTGTGGAACTGCAATACAGTTACTGGAAGAGCCATAAATATAATGATGTAATATGTATGTGTTTGATGTTTTTTTTTTCTTTTTTGTGAAATAATGATTGCAAATGATGCCAATTTTCATCGCTGCAATAGAAAGGACTTCTGAATACGTGAAAATGCGCTGGAATCCAGTGATGCTAGCACCAACTGATCAACTACGGTATCAAAAATCAGCTATAATATCCGGTTTACATTATTGAAGTGAAACTTCTTTATCGGGGTTGGAAAAAAATTTAGTGTAACATTTTTTCGTTACGCGTGACATTTTTCCGTTACGCGCCATCTTTTTTTATCCCTACCACGCGTGATTCGATATACATATTTTTGTAAAGTTGCTTAAAGTAAATTATTTTTTGAAAAATAAGGTCATAAAGAAGTTTTACTTCTTACGTGTGTACACTAGTACACGCACACATTTTTTTTTTCAGTTTATTATGAATCCGGTGCATGGATTACACTTGCACTAAAATTTTCGCACTGGATTTAGAGTAAAACATCCATCCAGTTATTCGCATGGCTACATTTTTTTTGGATATAAATTAAGCAGAAAATGATAAGATATTTCATTAAAGAGGAAATGCGCTAAAATAATATGAATTATAATAACGTTTGGGGATATATTCTAATTTAAAATGTCAAGAGCCATCAATTTCCCGGTCCTCGTATTATATTCATAAGGATTACGTTAGTTGAAATTCGATATTCTTCTCGACTTTAACTACTCTCAGATACGTTTCTTGCAATTTTCGATGAATGATATTATGTTATAGGAATTTGCCTAATAGTAAAAATACATTTAAAGTATTATTGTGATAAACTGTGGGGTTAATTACTCTCATCTTAAACTATTAGAATCTAAGGGCTCCCTCCTATCTACTGCTATGGAAATTGAAAAATAAACATTTTATTTATTATTAAGTTTATTCTAGTTTTTGTATGTCTGTGTTCATTGAGTTTACAAGTGTCGGGGGATGATATTTCATTGATTTTGTAATTACGAACGGCTTAATAGATATTTAATATTCGAGAAATTCTAGTTTCAATGCAAGTATCTGTAAAGTTTATTTGCATAATTAAATAACTTGTGGCTGGTAAAATAACAATATATACGTTTCAGCATAGATTGGAAGATGATATAGAGAAGATAAAAACAAAAACTAGTGTAGAAATGATTTTTTTTTTTCAATTTTGGAACATATTTTCTTATATTTTATTCACTTATAATACCTATTATTATTATCATGTGTGTATGTGTATGTGAAAGAGAAAAGAAGAGAGATATTACAAATTGGGTCACACTTCCAAAGGGGTTGCTACGACGCCCCCTTAGAATATTGATGCTATATTTACAATATTTAGATTCTTTACGATGCGTCTTTGAATCGACTTCACAAAAGGTGTCATGTGGTGTACCTACGTATGTAATCCTATGAACATTGGGCATTGATCTTAAAAGCATTAAAAAAAAAACAACCTCTAAAATTTACCACTTTTTATAATTTCACAACTACCGAGATTTCTGACTTTTAAAAACCATTCTAAAAATCTAAACACCATATATCCCACGTCAACAAAACCATTCTAAAAAATTTAAGCACCATTTATTCCACCTCCACAAAAATAAAAACTCCCTCTATATTATTTTGTTAAAAGTTTTTTCTATTTCATACATTTCTATGCGAACGCTGCTATTTTTTCCCTCGTATCTAATTTTCCGGCCTCAGATGTTCATGCGTGAGATATGTTACGAACAAATTTAATTTGTACAGTCTGATGAGATATGACGGTATCCGTTTAAACTATGTATTTCATTTGCAAGTTTGGTGTACGTTTTGCACAAATAGGATGTTAGGTCTTTTTACATTATAAACTCGTAAGCTGCAATCTGGCTTTAAATTTGATTAAATATAAACGTAAATAGATGTTATATTTGAATTAACAAGGAGTAAATGCGTGTTACATGTATTAATATTGATTTATGTTCTGATTGACTGATTTTTTATGTCTTTCATGGTGTAAAATTCAATAGTGTGCGAATGAAATTGATTGGTCTTATAAAACAAGGATTTGGAAAAATAAAATAAAGGATCTTTTAATTTCATATTTTCTGACATATTCTTTGAAGACCTTCTTTCTCGGTGTAACGCTCAACTGATTAACGACATGGTTGCACTTGACATATAACTATAAAGTTTTTTCAGTGTTTCAATTCTTGTCTCGTGTGTTTCATAATTTTCTTAATTTCAAATACAAAATACACACTAGATACTTCACAATCTACATAATAATATTAGGTATATAAACACATAAAATTATTACATTCCAGTAAGACGCCATCACCTCAATACAATACAATAACGTTTATCAAAACAACATATTAATCAAACAGCATAAGCCGAATCGTACAATAGAAATTCATCTGTCTACAAATCGTTACATTTATTACATCATTACCAGACCATAGCTCATCCCCATTAATACATAACCGATTGACAGACCCCTTAATTCCCATAACATGAACAAGGGTCTGTCATGTACATTGCAGTTCATAGGGGATTGATGTTTCAATGTATTTATGATGGATTTGAAGTTGTTTGTATGTGTGGTGTGAAATTGGAGTGTGTGCGAATGAAGTATGTGGATTGTGGTGTTCTTTTTATAATGAGAAGGTATAAATATGAAAGTCAGATATTCGTTAATTCAATTCTGATAATAGAACTGATATAAGTTTTTTGTAGATGGTATGGTATGGTTCTATAATCTTCGAAAAAGATAGACACTTTATTTAACTGGGCATAAAATAAAATATATGTTTTTGTGTGTTATTGTACGATAGCCGTTTACTATTATAGTATGAAAGGCTATCACATGATAACGTTACATAAACAAAAACAAAAATTATCAATAAAAACTTGTTCCTTATAATATAAAAAAAAAATTATAACCAATAAAATACATCTATTACTAGCTGCTGCACTCCGCGGTTTCACCCGCGTGGCTCCGCTTCTGTTGGTCTTAGCGTGATAATATTATATAGTCTCTACCCTTCTTCGATAAATGTGCAATCCAACTCCGAAAGAATTTTTCAAATCGGACCTTTTCTTTTCTTGAGATTAGCGCGTTCAAACAAACCAACTCTTCAGCTTTATAATAGTATAGATTTATTAAAATACATCTCATTGGATATTCTAAGACAAGTATCAAAATGATACAACCATACTCAATAGGTTGTCCTAATCAAACATTACATGGTGAATGGATAATGACAGTGATTGTTGACCTTAAGCAAATATAACTTATGTAACAAGGTAATGTACAAGGTAATGTATGGTTTAATTATATCAATTAATTAGTGCTAATCCTTTTCTATTTATATAAGCGTATTAGTACTTAAACGATATATAAAATGTTCAAGAGAGGCGGTTGTTGTTAAAGAATTGTAAGAAGATAAATAACATAACAAAAAACACGCTGGTAGAGCAATACTAATTTATTATGGGTTAGAGTTAATTAACAAGTTTTTATAAAAAGTAAAATGGAATATATTAAAAAAAATGTTGTGTGGTTTTATGAAACCACGGTAAAAGTGAAACTGTTCGAACGGTTCCGAACACTGCTTTGTGTAGCGCATGTCGCGTGACGGTCGGCTGCCGAGTAGGTATACCTACTCGGCAGCCGCGATACACGCGACATGCGCTACACAGACCAAAAGTTTGAGACGATGTAATAAAAGTTTCACTTTAATAAAGCAATCAAGACAATCCATTATAATAACAAGCAAAAAGCAATAGCAAATCTAACAGAATTTACGAAAATTTATTTTCTTGATTTGTACTATACGAAAAGAAATTATGGAAATATGTTACTTAATTGATTGAGAATGAGAGATTGAATAGTACGCAGTACGAGTTGCTTAGAAGTCAAGACAGACAATTCAATAAATTTTATTATTAAAGTATCTAATTAACTTCTAAGGCAAACTGTTTTATACATTTTTCTATTTTTGAATACAAAATATACCATGGTAATGATACATACAGATTTATTCGAACTGAACATAATTATCTCTTACATATAATATTGTGAGCTAAAGAAAAATTATTATTTCAAAGATAAATTATATATTGAAAAAAAAGCATATAAGAAACAAATTTATGAACAAGATACCGTAAATTATTCTCTGAATATAATATAATGGAGCCAATGAAACCTAAGAAGGGTTCACAAGCAGGATCGTCGTCAATAGTCAATTAGCGAAATAAAAGATAATTTATTTCAATAATTCAATCTGACGCTTCCTTATCTTCCCTCTCCCTTTAACTAACGGGGGTCGCGATAAATCTGTCTCTTTTGGGCATAGCACAATTGCCTGACTCGGATGTTATCTACTTCCTATAAACATAATGCAATATATTTGGAAGTGACTCCACTTTGGCGGTATTGCGTAACAATGTAATGTTAGTACTTTTGTGTATTTACGTGATGTTATTCTTCAATCAATAATCATTTGTAATAATCATATTATGTAGATAAAATGTTGTATTTATTATATTCCTAATACTGATGATACCCAAAATTTTTTTTTACAAATCTCGACAATTACCATCATATTAAGACAATAATCTTGAAAAATAATGAAAACATTATTACGTTAAATGGTCTTAAACTGCATAATTACTATAAAAATTGTACAAAAACTGTGAAATTCTAATATTAGTTGCGAAAAACTTATTTCTTCCTTCAACGTCGAACTGCAGAAAATTTTACAAAGCATTCCTTCGGTGATATTTCCAAAATGAAATTTCACGCTTATCATAATAGAGCATCCTGTAGATCGCGCAGCCTCTCTTCGATTGGCCTCACATCTCCCCTCATAGCTCGTAGCAACGTGCCTGTCGTTTCGTAGACCCGCTACGGGACGGACGTTTCGCCGTAGCACTCGCGTAGACCTTGACATAAATAGCGTTATCTTACGCGAATTTTGTTTCGGTTGTGAAAAGGATTCTATAGATGTTGACTTTAGTGCTGTGATTGTGGACTGACTTGCAGATATAAGGTACGTTTTATATAAACTAAGATTATAATATGATATTGTTTATGATCAATCGAATGAAGCTTTTCATCTCGAAGACTTGTTTCGTGGGAGTCATTGCGTATCGGCTTTGGCTAATTATTTTATCATTTTTTTGAGGATATTCTCTTATAATATTATGTATTTATGTATGAATGGGGTTTTGTGGATATTTCTGTATTATTTCTAATGGGAAGTTTAATTGCTATGTAAAAGTTTTTGCCAATATTCGTTATTTTAATCATAATGTAGGATAATATTTATTTAAATATTTTAATAATCGCGTAGAAATATTTATCGCTTTCTATATATAGGTATGCTAGTTGTTAATAATCTAGAATGACATATGCCAGATAATTCGGGTGCTATACAAAAAAGTCGTGACCAGAAACAAAACTGTACTTAAATTATTTTTGCAACTAAATTACAGTACCAGAAAGGCGTGTATAATTACAGCGAAGTAAACATTAAGGATAAACAATACCCGAGTTGGTAGTTACTTTAACAATTGTACCATTGTAGTAACAGTTCAAGAAGCGCGTGTTTATGTAACAATGTTATTTTGTTTCTACATTTTAATATGAAAAGAGCAAAATTTTTATCTTGTATTTTGCTCAAGTAATTAAATTTATCTTGTGAGTATATTCGCAAATAATTTATTTATTATGTGCGAATTAGTTGGCATTTGAAACCGGCCAGTACATTACAAGTTTTAATTTGATTTATAGAGGTTATATTAAAATATTAATGAAATACTATCTACATATCTATGTACAAAAGGATTGAGATTACAGACGCAAGAGTGTACTCAAAACACTGAAAGCAGTGCCGCGTTGAATAGCAAAGCAAACGGGACACAAAGTATGTGCCTAGTTGGTCACCACTACATAATATGACCGAATGTGCTAATATAGCTTCAGAATCAAAGAGTCATTAGTTTCTACGTTAATATTTTATAGACAAAATTTCGTATTAATTTCTTCAATCAACTACTAGAATTTTCTTTTAAATTCCTAAGAGAGTATAATTATTGATTCATGACTGATTAAACAAGTACAACATTTTATGTGTAGTATGTAATATATTTTTCATGCTCTATACCAACTTACTTAAATTTATATTTATATACATAATATTACTGTCCTATTTTATTTGCATTATAATATTTTGCAGAGATAGTATAAGTCACGAGACTGTAAGATTTGAATTGAACATTAAGAATCTATACTAATATTATAAAGTTGAAGAGTTTGTTTGTTTGAACGCGCTAATCTCGGGAACTACTAGTCCGATTTGAAAAATTCTTTCGGTGTTAGATAGCCCGTTTATCGAGCAATGCGGGTGAAACCGCGGGGAATAGCTAGTTAAATATATTATGTTTAGGGGGCTGCAACAAATCAAGGCTTATGTATATTTGGTACAATATAATTATTACTGATCGGAAATCGAATTACTAACTACATTGTAATGAGGCTTCATGTTAGTATTGTTATCATTAACAATTCACACACCGTTATAATATAATATACAAAATCACCGACAGTATATTATTACAACGTGATAGTTAATTAAACTAAGTCTACAAACAATTATTAGCAACTTTATGAGTATCGTTAACTCTAAAAATAGTACTCAATGAAGCTATTTTTAAAATTACTAAAGCTATTCAAAAGCTCTATCGCTCCTTTTATTGGTATATATTTTTTTAATATAACAAGTTATTTTCGTCTAAGTCGCTATTATACTAAAAGTGTGATAGCAATTTAATTTGTGTTATATAAAAGTTGAAAATCGTTTCGAGCTTTGCCGGTGTAACTACAATAGACCGACAATTTATTTTTAGTAATTATTGTTCTGTTAATTCATAATCAGCAGACCTTAAACTATATACATTCTTTAATTTATTACATTTATAATCATTATTTACGCTCATATTCTTCCTCATAAGATTCGTCGATGTGATTGAGGAGCCCAACAAGAATCAACAAAGGCCTAATACAGAGGAGACGTGGCATGATCGTGAGAGAAAAACAAAAGGAAAATATAAGAGGTCATATCTTTGAGGAAATTGTTTTTGCAGCATTACCTACGTTCTTTCATATACCAACTGTTTTTGTTAGATAAATATGTTTCAGTGTTTTGTATGCTCTCCGCGAAATAGGCCCGTTCGTACGTGATGAAACGATTCGAATATATTTTATAGTTGTTTTTTGGGTTCATAGTGACTTGGTCGAACTGGGTTTTTTGAAGACTAGCTAGAGCCTACGGCTACACTCACGTGATGATTTCAATAAGCTAAAAAATTTAAATAGTCTATGTCTATACCTAATTTCAAACAGTTCGGATTGAAGATCACTATTCCAAAAAAGTTAATTTCACATTAGCAGTATTAATTTCGATTGACCTAGTTAAAACTCATGTAGAAATCATAAATCGTAAACCTACCCTTAAAATTTTAACCATTCCTTTTTATTGCTGACTGTACATAAACACAGGGTCATTTTAGCCCGTGAATATTTAAAGAACTCGCCTGAATCTCACTTGGGGGAACTTCTGACCGACGTTAAAAATTCAAAGCTCTGCTAAGTTCGCGAGATAAAAGATAAGATATTTCGAAAGGGTTTGGCATTGAAGAGAACAAGATTGAATGCGGTTAGACAATTGTTAGATCGTAGATTTATCTTCGGAAAATCGAAGCTTGAACGTCTTGAAATGGAACATTTAGTACCTCGTTTAATAAATACTTAATGTGGAGTTGATTACAATTTGTATGGAAATGATAATGATTAATGTTTTTAAAATAATGTAGAACGTATTCACACAAACATTATGAAATGTTTTTTTAATTGTTCTACGAGTATTGGTATAAACAGTATATTTGGTAGAAAAATAATTAAATATTTTTTGGCTTCCTTAAAGATTAAACGGACAACCCTCTTATAAATACTTACCTAATCTAATACATATTATAAAGGCGAAAGTTTGTAAGGATGTATGGATTTATGGATGTATGGATGTATGGATGTATGGATGTTTGTTACTCTTTCACGTAAAAACTACTGAACCGATTACAATGAAATTTAGCACACACATAGAGGGTAACTTGGATTAACACATAGGATAGGTTTTATCCCGGAAATCCCACGGGAACGGGAACTATGCGGGTTTTCCTTTGAAAACGCGGGCGAAGCCGCGGGCGGAAATCTAGTTAGCTATAATATTTAAAACATCGTCAAAAATATGACAAGAATCCCGGTCGCTGCTATAAAAACGGTAGATTCCGGCGAGTATATTAAAACTGACAAATCAGAGCAGATGTTTACAGGACGCCGCTAAAAAAGAGCAATATCACTTAATTAATTTTCTTTAAACGAAAGAGGGCAGAAAAAGACAATATAAAGCATAAGCATTGAGGAAAGCGGATTTTAACCGCGCACAAATTATTTTTCGTCGCAAGCGAAAATGGGTCTGTTTGCTTCAAAACTGGGAGCTGTATAGTCGAAAATGCTGTGCGTCAGATCTAAATCGCTAAGGCTTAGACCACTACACACCGGATGAATGTCAAGAATGTCCCGGAGGATATGTTCTGTATAATTATAATGAGGAATGAGAGGATGCGTGTCTTGATGGCCTCAATCTGAGGAATTATGTACTTGAAGATAGATCTCGGGTAATGGCATCGTTTCGAGTTCAGTGTCAATTGTTGTGTGGGGAGCAATTAGTGTGTGTAATGTGTATGCCGTTTTATATTTAATATAGAAGATTTGGGCTAATATGTATTATATAATATATTGTATTTGGTTTGCAAAAAGATTGGATAATATACATATGGTAGAGTTAGTACTCTACCATATGTATATTATCCAAGTTAGGTAGGTACTCTTAAAGTATTTAATTTATTTTTTTAAATATGATTGATTTTACGTGTATTTTTAATTAATGTGTATGATATTGATTTATCTTATTTCAGTGTAACTCATAATTTAGTAAATTCTGATCAAATAAATATATATTTAATAGGTATATTAAACGTTTCCAGTACATACATATTATTATCTGCATAGAATATAAAAATGATACCTAATTGAAGAATGAGATTACAACAAAAAATACGTTAAATGCCTATTAACGAAATAGTAAAGTTAAGTCGTAAAAGGCCTCACTAAACAATAATTAAACATACCATCCACATAGAATCTTATGAAATGTCACACCCAGGAACAATTCTTTGAGCATTTTCTCACCTCACCGAGGAAATAAATGAAACTTCCCGATCGCAGAGTTCAGTTACAAATGCTCGAAGTTGGATCGTTTCATTTCAGTCACTTGATACCTAGTATAATGCTCAACGATACGACGACGATATATTATCGTCGATGTACTCATCAATATTAAGGTACGCTTTATGCGGAGGCTTTTTATTCCGTTCGATATGTCGGGCGTAATGAGTTTTTC
The DNA here is from genome assembly GCF_061535455.1 of Colias philodice. Taxonomy (NCBI): domain Eukaryota; kingdom Metazoa; phylum Arthropoda; class Insecta; order Lepidoptera; family Pieridae; genus Colias; species Colias philodice. The sequence goes on from NC_143090.1 coordinate 8,997,216, forward strand.
TTAAAGATTTCGAATGTGTGGTGAATTTTTTTAGAATTTTAGAATTATAAGTAGGTACATATAGGTGTATCTTAGTAGTCAGCATTTATTATAATTATAGTGTTTTCGCTCTTCGATCTCATAGAGGTTTATCTCTCTCGGCTTGATATTTATAATATGAAATGAAAATTATAACGTATGTATGTGTACGTAACCTATAGTTTTCTGAATTTCTTTGACAAAATATAACAAACAAACGACGATTTTAAAATGTTTTATTTAACAGCATGTATCGAACTAGTTAGGATTCTGTATCAATTTCTTGTCGACTTTTGTTCTGAAATTAACGAAACTTATTTAAGCTGAAACAGTCTAAGAAAGACCAATAAATTTATGTTCAAACGCGCGAACTTTGTATTGTTAGTTGCAATATTGTCGCATTTCACTGAATAACTCAATACTTGCTTTGATTTACAGTTCAAGCACGTATTCGCACATAACGAACAACTTTAACTCTTATTTCAGAAGACTAAGGTATAAAATAGTTTGATATAGTTGGTGTTAAGATATTTTATCTTCAGTCAGCTTTAAAAACCTTGAGTGGTTGATTAAGCTCATGTTACAGCATTTTCTATACTGAAAAATGCTTTGATATCGCCTTTTAATAGATTTAAAAAGATTTATAAAACATTTATCTAGAACTTAATACTATGAAGCCTGAGATTAATTCTCTCTACATTATTACATGATTAGGTTATGTCTAAATAAAAGAGACTAGGAGTTTAGCAATTAAAGCATTAGTTTTTTGATGAAAACTCAAATATTACTAGTAGCACAAAAAACATCTTTACGTTTTTCAAACTACCTTACACTACACATAAAAGACATGGGACTTACAAAGGAAACAAAAAAATCTCATATTCTAACTACATTAATTGAAACCACGATTCTCAATGCTATCTATCCATTGTATTATTAATGATAATATCACATGACAAGAACCATTTAATTCAGAAAAGAAACTCATTACGGATAAGCCTGGACAATTTGTGTCACAAACAAAACATTATCCGGCTTTTATCCCGGAACCGTGGTTTAATGTTAGAAAATATTAAAATTGAGAGTATACGTGCTTTCCTTTGAAAAGGACGCATAAAAAGATTGTAATAATTATGAATCAATTTTGGAGCAATACGTATTCTGTTTGAGGTATTCTGTTTCCCCTGGGATCAGCTTTCAATTGGTTCTATCAAAAGATCAACATTCTATGAAGGATTTTATTTTTCTCGACTAATCAAATTATAGACGACTACTATGATGTTGTTAAATATAGCGGTATTGTGCTTACCATAATGCAAAGGAAGAAAACCCTTTTTAATTAATATTCTTCCCGATTTTTTCTGTGTAGTTACACAACGTGTAGGTAAGTTTCTAAAATAAAATTTAGGTTTTGAAAATGACTGATATTCACTTTAATGAAAAAGAAGGCAAGCAAGAATAGTGTTAAAGCAATAAATTCAGGAGTACTTCAGCGCACTTCAGCGTACTTCAGAGCAGGAGTTTCAACCAAAAATAAACAATCCCAAACTTCAAAAGCATAATTATAAACAAAATTTTAGTTAATAAACAAAAAATACGACGCATTTTCGAAAGAGTAAGAATTTGCTTCCAAAATTCGACAGCCATTTTAGGTAGAATACAGTACAAATGAACTGAGATTAGGAATGTATACGGAAGCGTCGTAATTGTTAGCTATCTGCTGTATTGTTCGTGACACGGTGTGTGGTCTGAGTGACGAGAGATAGAGGGCAAATACAGGTGAAATAAAATGTCTGTGCAATTTACAATCTATGTTTTGAACTAATGAATAGATGTAAGATGTGGATTGGGGAATGAAATAGTAATAGATATTTCAGGCTGGATATGTTGCGGTTGAAAATAACAAATTTTTAGGTTCAAATTGAGCAATTGTAAAACCATTATAAGTGTGAATTTGACAATTTCTCAATTATGTGTCACTTAATTACCTACCATGCATATTTACATACCCATTTAATCATACACGTTTTAAACATATCAAACGCGATAAAAAGCGATAATAACACAAATAATAATAATAACACCGCCCTTCTATCATAAAAAGACCTTTCTTCATTTATTTAGATACTTGGATGCAATAAATTATTCATTAACCTCTCGAACAAAGAAAAAAACACACCTTTTCCCGTAATTATTCTTCAATAAACCGCTAATCGCTTATAAATTACGTACAATTGTTAGCGGTTAAGACCTTTCTGCCGAGCGTGTATTCCCTAAATCGGTCTTTTTGCGAATAAAGCGTCTACAATACAGACTCAAATTGCCATTTGTACGAAATAATCGTTCCCATTATTTTTATACGGAGCGTAATTTAGTAAACTCCGATTAATTATCTTTCTAGAATGTAGCTGCGCTTACTCTTGTTTTAATATAATAGTTGTTAAAAGTTAAGGAAACGTAAAGCTGGTGAAAGGTTCTTTAAAATGTTAAATAAATAATCATTGAAATATACAGGGTGTAATCGTTAAGTGTGCACAAGCGATTATTCCGTAACTATTGCAGATATCAAAAAACTTTAAACTGATATCGAAAGTACTTAACCTAATGAGTAAAATGGCCACAATATTTTTTAAAAATAAAATAAGAAATATATAGGTAAGGCTAAGTCTTACGTATTACCTAACCGAGGAATAAAAATGAATAATGTTCTGATGCTCCTCCGTATCCAATTTTGGCAATGCTCCTTGAATTGCCAAAATTGGATACGTAGTTTCAGAGTCTATTTGGAAGCAAACAAAAAGAAACATTTGTTAGGTAATAAATAAATAAATCACGCTTGTATATATTTATTATGATAATAGGCTTCGCGGAACTATTTTTTTATAACTGAGTTAAAAATAAAAAAAAAAAAAAACACTCAGCAAAGGAGTCACGGTCATAATTTTTCTCCATATAAAATACCATTTCCTACCAAACTGCGTGTTTAATTTACTCTTATTTGCTATAGAAATGTTTGACCTACTTCGCATCTCAGGTCTCGTGAGAATTAACTTATAACAATGTTTAGTCTCTGAAGAGAAAATTATCCCAAAGCTCTCTTATAGCTCTTGAGAGGAAAAATTAAATGTCCTTTGTTTGATATGCACCTGAGCTCGTAAATAAACGACGGTAATGAAGTTATTATACACGATAAACTAGGTTTAATTTTTATTGTGTGCGCTAGGTTAATTGTCCAAGAAAAATTAGATACTGTTAAAGTTGTTTTAGGTAAGAGCAAATATTTTAAATAATTATTTTTACTCTTTTTTGAAGCAGTTGATTAAAGAATAGTGGAAGAAAACTAAAAATCTTTAAACTATTAGCATAATATAAATTTGAATAGGATGTGACTTCTATTTTATATATTCAAATTCAAAATTCAAACTCAAATTCAAATTTCTTTATCTGCAGAATGTAGAATTACAAAGATGTTAGGAAGGTACCTACAGATTACATAGACTCTTAAACATTCTGGCTCGTAATTGAGCGTGCAAATATATTATAAATTGCAATAAACAATTTTATATCACACAACACTAGATCCAATTACAATTAGAGAGATTATTTAGATATTTGCAAAAAAATATAAAAACAATAATCTAAACGTTACAAAAATATACAAAGAAATAAACTGGAGAAACTCGAGAAGTACCAGGGGAGCACAAGTTGTGAGGTGATACGAGGCGTGTCGTTAGCGAGTAGGTACTACAATTAGTATGCAAACTTGCAGGTTAGTGGAGCACAGGGGACAAGACAAACTGGGTGGTTTTGTAGAAATTATGTGCACTTTGTATACCCGATGAAGTTGTAAAAACATTGTTATTACTCTGAAATTTATGTCGTATTGTTACTAGGAACTCGTAGCTTAAGGACATTTTGCTGGAAGCCGAATAAGTGGAATTTACTTTGTCGATAGAACACTTCTGGGAAATATTTAATAGTGCGGGATTACTTATTAGATAAATTTATATAGGTAAATCTTCTCATTACTGTTTATAAGCGATTTGCAATATGTATTTTCCTATTAAAACATCATAAACAAAGTTCACTCGATAACCATCAAATCGCTCTAAAGCTAATTCAGACCAATAAAAAATAACATTTCACACAAATTTCCCCTTTCAAATTGGCCTTATTCAAAACCCGGTTCTATTAAACGGTTGTCTACTCCAATATCGGGATTCATTATTTTATCTCCCATTTTAATAATTCCTTGTTCGACCGCAAATTGGTATATTTCACTTGAATATAATTGGCGTCGAGTTTTTTCTTTTGCCATTCTTCGTGTTTTTTCAAACGTTTTATACATTTAACCTTGGCTTCGTTAAGCATGTACTTGACATTTGCACTGTGTAAGCATTTCTTTGTTTGCGAGTGCAGTAAACTTCCTATTGTGAGGAATTTAAAGACCGGAGCACTTTGAAAGTTTGATGCGTCCCCATTTGTGTTCATGTCATAATGGATTTATTTATAGCGTGATGCATTAGTGTGTGGGTCTTTCGTGTGTTTTAGTTGCTCTATTTTTAGATAGCTCAATTAAATGCGTAGATACCTAGTATGAAAGAAAAAGGTATATATTATTATGTTGTATTACCTTCTATAAAATGTTACGTTTCATATTAAATATCGTATTTTAATTTTTCATACATATGGCTCTCATTCTGGGATACAAATAACATTATATGAACAAATCTGTTTTGTTATTATAAATAACTACTGGTAAAGTCGACCTTTTTTATAAGAATCATATTACCTAATAAAAAACATTAGGTAATATTCCGAAAGGGTTGCTATAAACAGCTAATCAAACATCATACATAATATCTTCTTATATATAAAATTCTCGTGTCACAGTGTTAGTCTGCATACTCCTCCGAAACGGGTGGACCGATTCTCATGAAATTTTCTGTGCATATCGGGTAAGTCTGAGAATCGGCCAACATCTATTTTTCATATGTACCACGGGCGAAGCCGGGGCGGACCGCTAGTCTTATATATAAAATTCTCGTGTCACAATGTTAGTCTGCATACTCCTCCGAAACGGGTGGACCGATTCTCATGAAATTTTCTGTGCATATCGGGTAAGTCTGAGAATCGGCCAACATCTATTTTTCATATGTACCACGGGCGAAGCCGGGGCGGACCGCTAGTAAAATATAATAATATAAATCATAATAAATTATGCATACTTAAACCTCACGACAAATTAATATTGATATAAAGTTATACCAAACGCTTACATAATTTTTCATTATCACGCAATAGAAGCAACAATTTGTACTCTAAAGTAAAATTAATTACAGTCGTAGTAATGGTTTCCGTTGCTAATGTTTTTATGTTATATACCAGGCCAACCTGTCGACGACTAATTAGGTTCTTTATGTGGACATGTCCCACGGTACACGGCCAGTTTAAAAGAACTCTCTAATTATAGCCAGTTTTTCAAAAAGTGTATTTTTATTCTTTATTTTAAAAGATATTAAATTAAATCAAAAGTAATACATTTTGAATTTATTTTTAAATTATCTTAAACTTGTGTAGTTAATCGTTATGTTTTTTTTCTGAAGTGAAAGTTCTTTAGGCGCGTTGAGAGTAAAATTTCAAGTGGCAATACGTCATGACGTGACGGTTTTGTACTCCATTCACCATTGTATTACATGGAGTAAGGCAACGATTTTGACAATAGATCTTTTTGTGGCATAGGTATCCATAAAATTCATTGAAGTGCCAATAAAAATAATTCACCAATAATGGAAATCTGCAGTTATGATCAAAGTTAATATAATGTAATTGATAAACACAGTACATATTTAGACTGAGCAACAATAAAGATGGTAATATTAAGATTGAAAAACAATAACGTGGGTAGTTAGATATTATATAAAACGATTGATTTTTTTCTTAACGTATGTGACTGATATAGACTCTACTTTTATTCCCAGACTACAGACTATAGCTAGTAAATTGAGATGGATCCCACTAAGCAATTTAGTTTGTTTAATATGTCATTGTCAGACGGTACAGAAATCTAAATAGCGATCTAGTCTAGCTGATTTCAATCACTTTAATGGATTTTGTTTTAGACGAACTCCGCTAAGTTGACAGGTCTATTGTTTTTTTTTTAATCGTATTCAAACCTTTTGCTCTGTGCTCCTTACTATAACACTAGTAAGGATTTTATTTTATATTATACAAGCCTACCACACGCAGCTTCGCTCATTTTGTATAAAATCGAATAAATTATGTACTAAATCCTTCCTCGAGAACCACTATTCAAAATATGCCATCAAAATCCATTGTAGTTTTAATGATTTAACTTTTAAGCATACATAGGAACGGCAGACGACAGACGACAGTGCCTTTGTTTTTTAAAATGTATGTATGTAGTGATTATGTAACTTTAATTCGACGACGCGGTTGGCACAGTGGTAAAGTAACTGCCTACTGAGCCGACGGTCCCGGGTTCGATGCCCGGTCAGGGCAAATATTTGTGTGATGAACTCAATTATTTGTTCTTGGGTCTGGTTGTTATCTATATATATGTATTTATAAAATATTATATTATTACTAGCTAAAAAACCCGGCTTCGCCCGGGAGTTGATATAAGATGACGTGGTAGTCGAAATCCATACTAATATTATAAATGCGAAAATAACTCTGTCTGTCTGTCTGTTACTCAATCACGCCTAAACTTCTGAACCAATTGTCATGAAATTTGGTATGGAGATATTTTGATACCCGAGAAAGGACATAGGCTACTTTTTATCCCGGAAAAATGACGCAATCCCGTTCCCGTGGGATTCCCGGAAATCCCACGGGAACGGGAACTATGCGGGTTTATCTTTGACTGCGCAGGCGAAGCCGCGGGCGGAAACCTAGTAAAAAAATAAACTATGACGTAAAAAGTAAAAAAAAAGTTTATTGAAAACGTTTTCTCATTATTTACAATACTTGTTTATAAACAACATTTTTCATTTTATTGTCCGGAGTAGGTATATATACATAAATTTTTCGGATTTCCTACTCTTGAGCAAGCTACATATAGCTGACCGAGAGAAGCAGGATTCTTTGAGGTTAATGCCACAATATTTTAAAGTTTGTCCTTGCGCTTCGTTAATTGTAAAACTAAAGGCTAATTTTATTGGAAACTGCAGTCTTTTAAATTGAAATGGCAATTCCGAAGAGATCAGAGGTATTCTAGGTTTAAATACTGTCTGTCCTTTGGTCTTTCCAGAAATAAGTTCATCTTCAATGATATTATTCGATAGCTGTTTTACGATCATTCTAGTTCCATTACATAATTTTGGGGAGTTGAGATTTCTGAGTAGTATGATTGGAGTTCCAATTTTCAGACGAAGGCAGTGTAATGGCATTCCTGGTACTTGTAAAGAGTTTAGAAATTCAGTGGGTAAGTTGACACTTTCTTCAATAGATACCATCGTGTCGATAGATTTATATATTTTCTCTTCACCAGGTATTTTCTTTAGAATATTAAAATTGATATCGTCAACAATATTATTTTTAGTGGCCAAAATTGCTCTTTGAATTAACCACTCTGCATTAGTATAGTTCTGAATAATATTTGGATAAATTTTGTCGATTAGTTCGTCTTCAGTAGTGGCTATATTACAGAAATCACTATTAAGTTCAATTAAAAGCGCGAAATTTAAAAACCTAAATTTTTTAATGTTTTGAGAACTAATTTGGATAACTAAAATTATGTCGCCTTAACTCCAAAATATAAGTTAGCTAATGACGTATACATACACAAAATTTAATAACTTTATTATAGCAACAAATTAAATTTAAGACTTTATTGAAATTGGAATTTTAAATTTCGTGTCACTACTACACATGCTACAATTGCTCGCAACGCTTTTGGAAATGCAACCCAAACAATCGTTGTCCTGAATGAAGTTCAAATATTCGATAACAGATGGCGCCACTGCACTTAATTTCCAAGTTGAAGGGTCGGAAAGTCCCTTAAATCTTTAAAAACATGCCCTTTAGATTAAAACGGGAACTTTCTTGTTCGAGGGGGGATAAAGGGCTATCACACCACATAAGTCCCTTTATCGTGTCGGGACTCCTTTTTAAGTTTTATCGGCACGCACATTTTATCGACTTAGTTTTATTATATATATAGATATTTATCGTCGCCTAGTACCCACAACATAAGCCTTAATTGAGCTTACTGTGGGACTAGGTCGATTTGTGTAATAATATCCTTTAATATTTATTTATTTATTTATTTAATTAGGACTCTATTTTTGCAATGTATTGCACTGTTTTTGGGTATCCGGTAATGTAGCTGATACTTTTATAATAATATCGGCATATTAGATTATAATATACTTTCTGTACATGTTCTGAAACAATGATATATTTTTCCTTATAAATTATCCCCCGAGAACAACGCAGATGTTTACCTTATAACGCTCTGGAGATACGGTGTACTTACGCATTATATTAAAATTATAATTTTCTAGAAACATTTATTTCGTATAGAGTAAGTGCCTATAATAGCTTTTATGGTATATTATTTTCCTTGAAAGAAGACCAATAATAACCAAACTGAATTTAATTATTAATTTTATTTTATCCTACAAAGGTATACGCCAAAAATTACGTCTGATAATTAAAAAAGAATGTTTTCTTTTAATTTCTAAACATAAAATAAAGAGAGAAATTAGTTAAAAGCTCGTATTTAGCATGATGGGTCAACCCTAACTGGTCGGTAGCTGACCCTTCGCTTGCTTTGATTAACACAGCCCCTAGTGTTTGTCGGAAATATTAATAAAAAATGGATGTAAATTCGCCTCTTTTCATGTTTATTTCAATTTAAATTAGAAGACTGATGTTTGTTCTATGTTTTATACTAATATTTTTCATTATGACATCTTCACAAAATCGTTTATTATTATATTATGTAATATTTGATTCATGTATTTAGTAAGAGTAATTTATATTATTGTTAGACGTAACTTTTGATTTAATATTTTTGTGGATAAATAGTTGTCAATATAATTGTCATAGACTACAGGCCCATGTTGAAAAAATTATGGGTCATTTGACCCACCACCTGACCTATCTAGAATGATATAAGAGCATAAAATAATAAGATTCAGCACTATGACGTCACTCGTAAGCTGTCCACCTGAGTGCAGATGAGAATTCGAAAGTTCAGGTAGAGATTTTCTCCCCTTGTCTCCATGATTTTTGTACGGCGTTGCGGAATAATGGCTTAAAAGCAGTATAGAAATAATTTGGAAAATCCAAAAGTGCACGCCTCATATTTCTTTTAATAAATATTTATTAATTATTATTTTTGTTTATTTAATAACAATTAAACCACATCGAATCAGATCCTGAAAATTGAAAGGGTTCTATTCCTGAGCATACTCAAGCGTAAGAGAAAAAAAAAGACTCGATTAGTAAAGTATTTCGGTCGCTATCGTGTTAACAAGAAAAAGGATCCGCACATACAGACACACGGACGTCCAAGACAGAACTTTTTTAAACTGTTTTTTAACTAGTTTAAATAACAAAAATGACATCAAAAATATAATGAACGTTAAAAATAGTGTTTTTTCTTAATATGTGTGTGTATGTATTATCTTACAAGTGCAATGTATGATACATAAAGACATTTTAAGTTTGAAAAATCAGATGTTTTGCGCGAAGTGACAGTAGTACCCACCTCAACGCTTCGCTTATGAGGCGTGCAATAGTATGACACAGATGCCGTACAAAAATGGTGGTCCACAAAGTCGGAATTTATTTTTATTTTTCGACAGTTGCCGGGGTAAATTTGGTCATTTGATTTTGTACGGCATCTGTGTCATACTATTTCTATACTACTTTTAATCAATTATTCCGTAACGCCGTACAAAAATCATGGAGACAAGGGGAGAAAATCTCTACCTGAACCTTCGAATTCTCATCTGCACTCAGGTGGACAGCTTACAAGTGACGTCATAGTGCTGAATCTTATTATTTTATGCTCTTATATCGTTCTAGATAGGTCACCTGGTGGGTCAAATGACCCATAATTTTTTCAACACGGGCCTGTAGTCTATCACTGTTTCCTGTCCGAACATGCTTAGCTGTCGAATACTATAAAATTGCCGCTTTCCTTTGACTCGTGTCTCGTGGCGCATTCGTTCGAATCGTGCCTAGGGGCTCGGACGTTGTTTATACGACGTTCGACCCAACTACCTTCACTTTGCTAATAGTCGTTGACTTGCTGCGTTTTGTTATCAACTACCTACATCAATTAGGTAGCTGTGTAGAATCGCAGTACATTCTTATTACATTTCAAATTAATATTTAACCCGGCCTCGCGTGACATTATATATTCTATAATCTGAAGAACATCTCAATCTTATTGAATCCTAATAGACTATTAGAAATCCTTCTTAAATACTCCATTACAATAATATAATTTCATAAATTAGACTTGCGAGATCATAGTACGATGAAAAACAAAAATACACCAGAGTCCAACTAGCATAGTAAAGTTATATTCATTCCAGCTTTGTTAAACTAGAGTAAAGTGTTAATTATAACTATCAAAACTTCTAACTAACTAGCTTTTAGCTTTTTAACTTTATCTCTCAGAGCATCTCGGTTTCTAAGGAAAATTAACGGAGATTTAATACGATTTCACTAAATGTTATCTTACCTTTAGTAAATACTAGATTTCCGCCCGCGGCTTCGCCCGCGTTTTCAAAGGAAAACCCGCATAGTTCCCGTTCCCGTGGGATTTCCGGGATAAAACCTATCCTATGTGTTAATCCAAGTTACCCTCTATATGTGTGCTAAATTTCATTGTAAGTAATCGATTCAGTAGTTTTTACGTGAAAGAGTAACAAACATCCATACAAACTTTCGCCTTTATAATAGTAGTAGGATAATATTTTGTTGTTATACGTGGGTTATTCAAAATCTATTTTGATGTTAAATAATATAAGTTCGTAAATAAAATTCCAATATTCCTAATCTTATTGTATAAATATTATGTTATTATAGTTTGTAGCTCTCGTTACATACGAGTGAATATCGAAATAACAGTCCTTTTCAGAAATATGTATGGTTAATTTGGGTACATACAACAAATTATAGCCTAGACAATTTTCAACAGCTTATCCTTGCAGTTACTAGTTACAGATCAATTTATTAGATTTTCGATTAAAACGCGTTCTAAACGATGTATCAATCGATTATTATCCTCACAGGCTATATATAATGTCATTTATGTATATGTTACCGGAAATGTATGAAATCAAATGTGTACAATTCCGATACCATTTAGGAAATGTATAAAATATTGTTTAAAAAACTATTTAATGCATGCATATCCTAGGAAATGTATAATCTTCCTAGGAATTGTATACAATTCCAATATTGTATTAGGAAATGTATAAAGTAAATGCTTTCTGTAATAAAACACGTTGTTATTTTTTTTTTATTATAGCTCTTATTGATACAATCGGGTAACAATCATACCGTAAAATTGTAATAATATTATGTTCAATTTTATCTTACTAATTTACATTTTAAAAATCAACTATCTAACTTTTATATATAAATATCACAAAATCAACTTATATTAATTATATTTATTCTTATAAAATCAAATTTTCATTTGGCAAGTACTCAGTCCCCTCGTCCTGCTGCCCCCGCGTATATTTAGCGTAGTCGGATTGTATAATCCACCGTATTACATTACGGCTAGCTGTTTTATTATGCCGAAAATTCGTCTTTTTCCAAAATTCTACAAAAAGACGGTCGCGAGCCGACGGAGCCCCACTTCGTGGGGCTCCTATTTCTGTGTAGTTTAAAAAAACACGAATCTAACCTTACCCACCCCCTTACCCAAAACCAAAAAATTCTGATTACGAATTATCGGCATAGTTACTACAAAATGCCGACCGTTTGTAAACGGCCAGATTATATACAATTTGCCTGCGACATATCAATATCTTAAATGTTTTACATTTCCGATAGCTATTTAGGAAATGTATAGATTTCCTAGGAAATGTGTATAAAATAATTTATTTAACACATTTCCGAGCGATTTTAGGAATTATGTATATACATTTCCTAGGAATTGTATACAATGACGGATTACATACATTTCCGGTAACATATATATCCTTTTTTTAAGTGGGGAAATCTTGCATAGATACCTACGGCCTCCGGGGAAGGGGCCGTGGGTTATGTCGGATTCCTACCGACCAAAACCCTACTGTGTTCTGTCAAGCCGCATCAACGACAGGGCCACGGGTATAGACTATACGTAGAATTCGTCCGTGACTAAAATTATCATCACAATTTTGATGATAAATGTCGCAGCACGTTCTTATCGTTGACATTTAAAAAGGAATATCCATCAAACCCCTTGTCCTTACACAAGAAGAAAAAACATTCATCACCACTTCCCGCTTAAAATGTTTGAACTTTAGTCGTTTGTTATAGAAAGTTGTTTGCAACTGACTCCCTAATAACGTAATGGGGTAAGTATTTAATGTGCCTTGATGCCTTTAGTTTATACATTTTACGAGCAGAGTATTTGATAAGAACATAAACAACTTGTATTAGATACAAAACGTTTAATGTTATACAGTCACATGTATGATTACATACTACATAGCATGGACTAATAAATATATTATATTTACGCACTACTACAGTTACTTTTTCATTCATCAATAAAACATTAAAATTAATATCTAATAATCAGGCCGTTAATGTCATGATTTTGAGCTCAATATTATTTTGATGTGTCCACTACATATCTTAGGTATGTAACTATTGTTTAACTGAAACAATCAATACAAACATATTAAAAATCCGTAACCTCTGTTTCAGCACAACAACACAACATTATATAATAATTAAAATTCCGTCCAGGATTTGTATTTCCCTTTAATAAACATACGAATAAAAGTAACGCAATTCAAATTCGGTAGCAAAACGAGGGTTGACTTTAAATCGAATCAAAATTAAAAGGTGTGAGTGTGCCTGTACTTAATTCCACGCACCGTAATCTAAATTGGATACCCCATAGGATTTATTTTTAATCAGACCATTTTAAAGGGATGGTTTGCGAAATTGATCGATCCCGAAGTATTCCCTTGTTAACGTTAAATCATTATAGGGAAACAGAATTTAATTTGTTTACGCTGTTTTAATTGATTTGGGAACTATTTAATACTTTTTAATTTATTACTCGGAAGGGAATTTGAACGTGCTTTATTTATTTTATCACAACGATATACTTAGTTATTTCATATTGAAATATCTTATCTGTTTAGCCCTATCAGATATCTCTTTAATTGGAGTGATTGATATTTTATATCATATCTTCGTGCATATTTTTTTATTTTTCGTTATTTAAACACTAAAATTTTATAACTGTATAAACAATAAGATTATAATATTGGTACGATACATCCAGACATCATTATAACATTCGAATAATCTTTTGATAGCATCACGATAAAATACACGAATAAAAAGCACTATAAAGTAAAAAGCTAAGTATTGAAAGTGTTTATAAAACCCACATTTACTGTGCATTTCACACCTCGTCGCTTTGCGCTTCGAAGCACGCTTTTAGACATTCAAAGACAGTTTGCCTTTGACCAAAAGAATATTTCGAATAACTATAAATTGTATTTTCTTGTGTTTGATTTTATGCGATATACCTACTTAATACATTTAGAAAATAAGCATTTTTTTTGTTAAAATTTTTGAAGTGAAAACTTCTTTAGCGGCGTTGAGCACTTTTTCTGTAATGGGTATAAAATCTTAAACTCGCGTCAGGACACGTGTCCTAATCGAAAAGGCGTAAGACGGATACCATTCCAAAATATCAAACATGCTGAACGTTAATAATCAAGTTTTCACTTCTGCCGGCACTCCCGGAGTGCAAACCGTCTTTTTTTATTTTCTAAATACTATAATTGACTTTACGTGGAGTAGCTGTAAGTTTTATTTATGTATTTAAACTATATTTATAAGTTATACATATACAAAAAGATATTTCCATTCAAACATTTCTCAGGTTATTTCCATGTCATAAACAAATATACAGATATCGTGAGCAATCCAAAAAGTTGATATTTATTACCGCAATTTCCGTAAACGTTTGGAAATCTTTGGTAATTGTATTTTTTATTTATCCAACTCGGATGGAGCAATCAATCGGCGAGTGACAGCGACGTTCAAACGGAGTACAGAATTTATCTTCACTCAACGGAAATTGAAATATTGGTCGGAGTTTTTAAATACATGGAGTTAATATGAATAGGAGTACGTTATCTGTGGTGGTTTTTATTTGGGATATTTTTTATATAATTTCAAGAAAAAATAAAATAAAGAAGTGTGCAAGATTACACTATTACCTACCTAGAGATAACAATATTAGCTACCTACCTTTTTTTTCAATGTTTGAAATGGACAAAGTAGACGACTATGTATCTCATGTGTAGTTATCATAACACTTACTGCAAAGCTTCAATTTTTTTACTACTTCTATTACCTGTGGGATAAGGTTCAGATTCCCCAATTTCAAGGATCCGACTAACCCAGATTTAAACTACTTTTATACCAAGTCACGAACGCTCCTAGACATGCGTTGATCGATCAAATTTATTCATAGTCAGAGCCAAAGACCGCAATTTATTCTCTCATTCGACAGATCCCGGTCATTCGTATTAGCATAAGTAAGGATACGATACAAAAATTCTCTTTTGCACGTATATTTTAAAGAAGCAAGGCGTAAGCGACTCGTTTAGTCTTCTTGAATATAGGCAAGAGGCATATTTTATATTATTAATAAGCATGATTTTAATAAATACCGAATTAACTTAGTAGATAAAAAATAAAAATATGAAATAACCCATGTTACTCAGAAGTTTATATCGGAAAAATAATTGAATGATATTCATCTAGGCGTACCTAATCTATAAGCGCTTTGGCATCTTCAATTTTATAGGATTTACCAGGTTTTACCTTTTTTACACATTAAGATGTAGTGTGTAGTGAAGAACCATCAAGACAATCTTCTAACTTAACTGTAAAAGAAGTTTTATAGGCACAATTATTTTATACCAGCTATGCTCCGCGGTTTTACCCGCTCCTGTTGGTCTTAGCGAGATGATATATAGTCTATAGCCTCCCTCGATGAATGGGCTATCTAACACCGAAAGAATTTTTCAAATCGGACCAGTAGTTCCCGAGATTAGTGCGTTCAAACAAACAAACAAACTCTTCAGCTTTATAATATTAGTACATAGATATCGTTTATTACTACGATTACATTGGCAGCATACGCAGTTTCCTCTAACTTGAGTCACAAGCTTGCCAGGGACAACAGAAAGATTTATAGAGGTCACCAATTCAGCAAACCGAACGCGTGGCCTGATCGCTTGTGTATTTATTCACATACCTTATTGGGGTCAGATCTGCCCTTTTCGACTTTGAATTATTGATGCTAATTTAAGCGACTTTTTTAGAGCGCGCATAAGTTGGTTTTTTCTTTGTAAAGTTACTTCAAAATCGTTTTAAAATATCGGAGAATATTGGTATTTCGTTTCTAACTAATTATAATTTTTGTAAGATGATTGAGATTTTTGTTCAACATTCTTATACTTTTAAAGTTTCATTTTCAGAAATTATCAGTTACAATCAATTTTAATTAATAAGTTCTCTCATTAAAAAAAAGTATTGTCATGTGATCACCAAACAATCAAAATTACGCTCACATATACAACTTTTGAATATTTAAATAGTCACAAATGTAAATACACAAACTCAATCCCACAGCAAATAACATTTCAATGAAATGAATAAGGTATTGCATATAAATGTATTTTATCTTTTGTATTTCTGTACGACACCTCTTGGGAATCTGAAAATGTTGTTTTATTCATAACTGGGCTTGTAATTTTATTAAAAATATAACGATATTGGCTTATGAAAATGTTAATTATTATTTATACAATTGAATATTTTTCCTACGTTTCCGACTTACAAAATATATATTCATGAATTACTTACAAGCCTAAGTAACATTTGATGATTGAAAAACAAACTTACGGCGTCTGATAGTTTGCTATTATAATGAATTAATGTCCTAATAAACTCACACACAACAGGGATATGAAACTGTACACAATATTATCTAAACCTCTTTCATATTAAAGTGCAGCTCTAACAGTTACATAACACACATTTCACCCTCAACGACGCTGCAAGCATCGATTTATACCCCAAATAAAGTCACGATAAACCTCAGAGGAGCCGAAATAAAGAAGTAAATAACCTAAAATATCCTACTCTATTTTCCGTGCTCATAAAAGTATGAGAATTCAACAGTAACGTGTCTGTGCACTGCTTAATGTGGCGTAGTATTGCCATACTACACGTTTCTAGAAAATTCTTGATACAAGTCTTGTAGCCGTGCCAAACGCATACACAAGTGTGAATTTTTATTGTAGCCTCACAGGGTTTCGGAAGTTGGAATTTATTATTGTGGTCTCTTGGATTTTGCGGTTCACATCTTTGTGGTTCGGAGTCTGCTTTGTGTATTCTATTTGGTGTATTTTATGAACTTTACTGGTTAGATTTTGTATTGAAGTTTAGGGGTTTATACAATAGAATTGTGATTCAAGAGTCACGGGTATTTCAATGCTGCAATGTCAGTAAAGCAAGGTATTGTCCAAAGCTAGTGATATACTATTTTGAAGTAACTTTAAGAAATATTGATGATAACTCGCATATTATTTAACATTAATCACGATACAACCTTTACAAATTTTCGCCAATCACAAATAATATTTTAAATATTCGTAAATATAGTTACGCCTCCAATTTATAAGACGGTATAATTTGATGTTAAACCACCGAGAAATATTAGTAATATCGTTAATGAAAGCCTGTTCCCCTCCAGTGAGTTCAATAAAATCTCATTTCGTAACCGTTGTTTAGCTCGAACACAAATCACTATGGCGGACTCATTAATAATTTATTAATCCTGTTTATGAGACACTCGAACTCGACCTAAATATTCCCTTTCACGATTTATTGTGAAGTAATTCTTTATGAATTCATGTTAAATATATCAAATACATAATATATTATATTAGCTGAAAAGACGGCATCGACACATAATATAGTGAAATATTCAGGAACTACGTAGATTATAATATGAATGTAAACAATTTGAAATTTCAAAACATAGGACTTTGCCAAGTACATAACTTAACTTCAGTACCAATTATACCAAACTACGGATCGTAGGTAAAACTTTTAAATTTCCATTAGCTTCTTTTTAACTTTCCTTAAAAGAGGGCTTGATTAAATTATATTTATCATATTTAGTTTCTGAGCGCTTGAACTGAAGTTAAACTCTTTGAAGATTATGCATAACTCAGTCTGAGCTCTGCGAAACTTACAACTTACTCAAATTTACTATTTACTTTCAAATATAAGGTACTAGATTTCCGTCTGCGGCTTCGCCCGCGTTTGCAAAGGAAAACCCGCATAGTTCCCGTTCCCGTGGGATTTCCGGGATAAAAACTATCCTATGTGTTAATCCAAGTTACCCTCTATATGTGTGCTAAATTTCATTGTAATCGGTTCAGTAGTTTTTACGTGAAAGAGTAACTAACATCCATACATCCATACATTCATACAAACTTTCGCCTTTATAATATATATATTAGAAATATATTAGAATATTAGATTTAGTTTGAGAATAATTATTGTAATATTTAATCTTCTGGAAAATACATTACTTACTTTTAATTACAGTTCGATAAATTTACGCGGGGGTTCGCGGAATAAAAACTATCCCATCTCCTTTCTATGGTTCAAACTATCTTTGTACCTACCAAATATCATCCAAACAGTTTGAACAGAGGATTAATCAAGATACATTACATACCTATATAAGTGAAGGTGGTAACTTATAATTAATTAATATGAAGAGTTTCTCCTTCACCATTTTTATCGGTTCATGAATAAAAAAGGAATTCTTTCACCTTTTACAGCTTTATTATTCCACGCGGATAAAGGCTATGTTTAAAAATACGATAAGATAGAGACATTCGTTTTGCCGTAGTAAAAACGGGATAAAAGTACTTAAAAATACATTCTTTCCGTCAAACATCACTACAAAATCTTTATTATTAGAGATGTATGCCATTGAGGTAAATAAAACAACCATTTTTTCAACAATAACATATATTTTTCCACGCTCGCATAACATTTTAAAAACAATTATGTTTCAGTTTTCAATATAAAAAGCTTCAAACAAACAACTTCACTTCAATAACGCACAAAAAAGTAAATTATTATTTACTGAAACAAACCTCGAAAACTCTGAAGCACACAATGCAGTTATTATAAACAAGAACGTGCTAGAAAACAGTGAAAATAATAACTTAGCATAAATTATACAGCAACTTCATCAGGCGTTTCCGCAGTCGGAATTTCAGACATATTAATATTTACGTAAAATAAAAGCCTCTGAATGACTTCTGAACTTCATCCATTTTACAATGCTCAAAACATTAGTCCATTTCTGTTCCACAATATGTAGGGCTGTCGCTTGCTAGAAATATGAATTAAATTGATTCTTGTAAACGCATAACATTTTCAATGCAGAATATGGTATAAGACTATGTATGTGACTGAAAAATTGTGTAATGAGAAAGCAAATAAATTTAGCTTACATCAATATAACCATCAGTTTATTTATTTTTTATTTATTTATTACATTTAATTCAGGTGACAGACAATAAATTGTACAGACCCATAGAATTACCTTACAGACTAACATACATGTAATAATTTATAAATATAGAGATATTAGAATATTTAAGATAAATTAACATTTAAAATACGCCATAACAATAAGTCTGTAGGCATTCCATCCTTATAAAAATAAAACAAATATGAACCTAAAAACTGTCTAAAGGAGCATTCCTTACATCAATCTTTGTCTTCATCCACTAGACATTTTAATAGTCCCCAATGGAAATTAATTTACTTTATGACAGCCCTAAGCGCGCCATTTCATACGCTTTCAAATTACCTAGCCGAATTTGTATTCAGTCCATGTCCGTAAACATGCCTCTAGGCGTTTCCCTCACTTTTATTATTTACCCGTAGAAAGAATGCCTTCTTCTGAATTTGTAATGATTTTCAAATAAGTGTTGAACGGGAAAGCTTCAAGGGAATGAATACGTGATAAGCGACGTGTTTGTTCATGGGGATCAAACATGAGCGAAATTTCGAGAAAATACTGTGTTTTAGGTATCTAATGAATTTATATTACGGTTGTGTTATGAATATGAAATGATTACATCCACCATTATCTTTAATATAAGGTGAGATATAAGATATTACCATCTATGTGTTCAAAAGTAGCTAGAGATATATTATTTCATGAATTGGAAAAGCTTTTTCATCTTCACAAAATAAATGCAACTTGTATTTTTTCTACAAAGCTATCTTTAATATTCATAACTCTAGAAAAGTAATTTAAAAACGTCCAAAACTAGTTTCAAACTTATTGTTCACTGTAATTACTTATTTGTAGGTAGATTCTTACTTTAGCTGCAGATTCTGAAACTATGCAGACGCAAAAACGTATTTTTTCATTGGATCATTGCCAAATGAGATGAAATAGCTGAAGATTCGAAAAAAAACCCTCCCCAGTCACTGTAACCTCATTTTTACTTTTCGTACCATTTATATTATGATCTGATACTATTGAACTTTTTCACTAATAAAATATTGCGTGCGATAATACCTTGCCAGGTATATGTATGTATACATAATTTGATGTTTTTTTAAGAAGAAGTTATTATGCATTTGTAAAATATGAAGATTCTAGTGTGGAAGCTTATGTACCGAAGGAATATCAACTGAACCGAAGGAATATGTCTTGTAGAGCCATTAAAGGAATTACGATCTAAACACAGCCACTAGTAAAATTATTATAATGTACAGAGGAAACACTTACAGTATCAAATACAAGAACATCCAACAACAACCATCTTTATAAAGACTATACACAAACACAAACAAAATCGATAGTCCTATTCCTTTGTACTCCCATACAACATAATACTAACAAAACAGGAAGATGACGTGCACTAGGGAACAAAAGGTGCATAAATTCATTCTCACCGTCACAGGAAAGATGTATGATTGTTTCGTAATAAATTTAACCCCTACAGTTCATAAACTACGTCAGATCCTGCCTCCGTACAACGACGTCTTAAAGCAGTATTATTTCCAGTGTGGAAAAAAGATAGCGCCATATAGGTCGTTTAGTGCCATCACTTTCCCCCTCTAATACTGCTTTAAGACATAATGTTAAGGGTGGTTTTCCACCAAAGATGTGCTTTGAAAATAAAATAACGTAACTGTTTCCGCCGATGCTAAGCAACGTAGCGCTGTGAATAAGATGTGCTATGAAGATGCGCCTCCGTAAAGTATCTTATATCATAATCTATACTTAATATTATGAAGCTGAAGAGTTTAATTGCTTGTTTAAACGCGCTAATCTCGGGAAATTATTTATGTGTTAGATAGCCCATTTATCCAGAAAGGCTCTATATCATCACGCTTTGTCTAAACAGGAGCGAAGCAATGCGGGTGAAAACGCGGAGCGCAGCTAGTATGAACAGTATATCTTAGCCGTTTCTACCAGTGCTACGCTATGTGCATTAATGAATATGATTGGTGACGCATCCGCAGCAGACCTCTGATGGGAAAGCACCCTAACCTCCCAGTTCATAAACTACATTAGAACCTGGCTCCTATTGTTTGTGGTACAAATCCCTATGCAGGATTATGTCATTCGAGACGTTAGGATGAAGCGATTGTGGTAGTGTCCGAAATTTACGCTTCGATTACCATTGAGTGCTTTGTATGGATGCCCTTTGGGGTGTTTTATGTAAATAGGCAATGTATGGTGAATTGTTTACAGTGAAAAATTGTAAATGTAATTGAATGATAAAATTTTGCTATGATAAACGTAAACTTCATTTGAATTTTTGAATGTACAATCCCTATCTAAAATTAAAATTATTAAGATACTAGATTTCCGCCCGCGGCTTCGCCCGCGTTTTCAAAGGAAAATCCGCATAGTTCCCGTTCCCGTGGGATTTCCGGGATAAAACCTATCCTATGTGTTAATCCAAGTTACCCTCTACATGTGTGCTAAATTTCATTGTAATCGGTTCAGTAGTTTTTACGTGAAAGAGTAACAAACATCCATACATCCATACATCCATACATCCATACATCCATACATCCATACATCCTTACAAACTTTCGCCTTTATAATATTAATAGGACTATTTGTTATAATTTAACATGAAAGAGAAAATTAACTTTATCATGAAAGTAAATAACAAGGAATATAATAATATAAGCCATTGGCTTTTATGTAGATAGGTATTAGTAATTTTGCAAAGCAAATAGATACAATAAGAACTTAGACATCGTCACAAGTATAAGTTAAGTAAGTAGGTATGTAAGTAGTACTTAACTAGTTTCGAATTTAAATTTATGAAGTCAAAGTTAGGACTCGAAATTAATTGAAGATAACTTTATTGAAAGCTATAAATAACAACAAAGTAACAAGATTAATCTATTTCAAAGTTATTTGATAATTTAGAAATAGATTAATCTAGCCCTATTGAATGACAACTTAATTCTTTAATATCATAAATCTACAGAAACATATATTTTAGAAATCTCTATTACATCTCGATATTAATCCATACTAATATTATAAATGCGAAAGTAACTCTGTCTGTCTGTCTGTTACTCAATCACGCCTTAACTACTGAACCAATTTGCATGAAATTTGGTATAGAGATATTTTGATACCCGAGAAAGGACATAGGATAGGTTTTATCCCGGAAATCCTACGGGAACGTGTTTTTCTTTGAAAACACGGGCGAAGCCGCGGGCGGAAAGCTAGTAATTTTATATTTCTTTCGAACTTCAAACGTGAATATGTAAGAGAGAGGCGTTTATTGAACCAATTTATAATAGGTATCGTTTCAAAAAGGCTTCAAATATATTCAGTTTCTCATATCCCTTTCCACCCGGCCGAAAAAAGTTTCGAATTTCGTAAAAAAAACACATGGAGCCAATTTATGATACCTAATAAGCTCTAAGAAAAATAAGGAAAAAAATCGGAAAAGCACAGTTTCCCGGAAAATGACATGCACGATCGTGCATTTCAGGAATAAGTTGCTATATGCATGATCGTGCATGTTCGAAAACTTGAAGGAATTATAAAACAGTTTTATCATAGAATCAACATTTATTAGCAAAAATCAACATCAATTATCAAGAACCAACATTTATTTAGTAATATAAGTCTTAATTTTTTTAATCAGCCTAATCAGTAACTACAGTTTTCATCAACTTATGTCTAATAAGGAACATTTTAGGAAAATCACTATCAAAATACTTAGGTCTGCTTAGTATGATAATCTTTGAAGCAGTTTTGGTTGCGTGCGATGGAAAGATATGTGTTGCATTTGATGCAATGTAAAAATGTATGTTTGCAAGTCTCATTTTAACAGAATCTTGGCGATTTCAAGTCATCTGACATTGGTAGATGGTCGTAACCATCATAGCGCAATGTGGTTGCTGGTTTCATAGCCTTGCGGTGCTTTTTAGGTGCGACAACCTCTAGGATATCATCATCACCAGATTCGCGACGTCTCTTGTCAGGTGTCCTTATCAGAACATCTCCTATTTCCAGACGGAAATCCAGCAGCTCCATGGTATTTTTTCGAAGCAGATTGTTGGCTTGACAGTCAATTTTGTACGCCCGCCAAGAATTTACCAAGGCGAGATCGCAGAAATGTATCAGAACTTTGAGAGAAACCTGATCGCCAGTACATTGAAAGTCGTGGATATGGAATACAGCCCATGATTACATGAACCCCGATCAATTTCATTATCTCAGTCGTTTTCAGCTCTCTTCCAGTCTTTCGAAGGATATAGTTATTGGTGCATACACTGACATGCTCAAAGAACTGATCGTCAAAGTATTCCATGTAGTAATCCATGGGATCTCGAACTGGCCTAACAGGAGTGTCCTCATAATCATGTGGCTTGTCTTGGAAAGACACCGCTTTCCAAGTGTCAGGGCGAGAAGACTGAGGCTCGGATCTAGCTAGTCTAGCTGGACTACTTTCTTGAGCTGAAACATCTGCTACAGCCACATTTCTAGATTGCCTTAGTTGTATATATACCAATCTGGAAGATGACTTGCGCCTGGATGAGCTTGAGGAACTAGGTCCAGGTTGTGCAGCTACAGCTTTGGTGGATCGTGTTGATTTTGGTCCGGTAGACCTGGATCTAGCGACAGAAGGTGGGCCCGATGGAGAAGAAGGTCCCGGTCGAGATCCTTCACGAAGACTAGCAGACGTGGGTCTTTTTTTATTTGTGGAAGTCCTAGTTACCTTTGCAGATGGTCTGACGCTAAAGACGGGCCTTGAATTGCTCCTGGGTTCCATTTCAATAGTTGAGTCAGGCATCCCCTCTTTGTCAGCCTCATCATCATCTTCGTCACAGCCATCATACATCCTTTCGAAGAAAGAGGGATCGAATTGGGGACCTTCGCAATCCAAATCAGTAATTTCTTCTATTTCTGAGTCATTTCCATCGCCTAAAGTCTCCAAAACATTCGAAATCTGGTCTTCGTTCAAGGAGATGCCTAAAAACAAAAATTAAAGTAGAAAAAAAACATAAAACAACTTAAATTGGAGGAAACAAACCAAATAACGGAACCACACACTTTCAATCTATACCTCCGGCCAACAACCGAAGGCACACGAATGTGCATATTTAAGTTTCGGCCCTAGCCATTGCTTACTACTGCATGCTTTTATCGTACAGCCATTTTATTTTATTAGATAGGATCTTTGTCTATGGAAAAAGCCAAAAATAATGCCTATTTACCGTACAAAAACAAATAGTAAAAAATACTTACGCGAGGCGCGCTTCCCACCGAAAAACGCAGCCATCTTTGAACGAAGCTGTGGTCAACTGGCCGGTCACGAGGTCATGGTAATCTTTTTTACGTTGAAGTACATAACATGCACGTTCGATCGACGTCGGTTGCGTCGCGGAAAACCTGTTGGTGTGTGCTCAGGATTTTTTCAAAGTCAGATGCACGATTGATTCAGCTCGGGTGGAAAGGGATATCCAGTTCTTTTAAAGGGTTCTTTACAAAATTATCTTCACACACACATATATAAAGTATACACATCGTACATGCGTGTGTTTGTATGAGAAAAATCTAAAAAATATTTGCTATAAGTCTTAATAATATCATAGCTACTATATATTATGATTCATACCTAATTTTATTATGAAATCAATGATAAATATAGTAAAAAAAACCTGTGAAAATGTTCAATTACTTAATAATAAATTACTAAGAATGAAAATGCAACGGTTTACGATAAGCTGTGCTTTTATATAATTGTTTATAGAATTCTAGCTTTCCGCCCGCGGCTTCGCCCGCTTTGTCTAAAACATAATAAATTATATACTAAAACCTTCCTCTTGAATCACTCTATGTATTACAAAAAACCGCATCAAAATTCGTTGCGTAGTTTTAAAGATTTAAGCATACATTGAGACAGATATTTCTCATTCATCAGAGTAAGATATTTCTCATTTCATTGATACGATTCAATTGATTAAATTTATTGAAATACTTAAGAAAGTTAAATAGTAAAGAAAAGCATGTAACAAAAAGTTAGTTATCATGTTATCTATAGTTATCATGAACTAGATGGAGCCCTTTATTTGCAATAAGAAAAGCGCTTAAAAACTAAATATTTGAAAAAGCACTTTATATCCTTTAATTAAAGAACCATATTATAATCTTTCAATATGCAGCATCTTTTAATACCACAAAGTACAGGTCAAGCAATTTCCTATTAATTTATATAATCTCTAGACATTCTAAGCCCTAGATCCTCTTACGATCACGCTCGATCGACGTGAGATCAATTAGTGCTTTGGTATTCTAGCATATTCGACATCTAATGAGATTTACTTCATTAGTTAATCGATGATTTTGATTAGAAAAGTGATTAATATAAGTTATACCTATTATTACTAATTATTAATTTATCACTACATAGTATAAAACAAAGTCGCTTTCTCTGTCCCTATGTCCCTTTGTGTGCTTAAATCTTTAAAACTACGCAACGGATTTTGATGCGTTTTTTTTAAATAGATAGAGTGATTCAAGAGGAAGGTTTTAGTATATAATTTATTAGGTTTAAGACAAAGCGGGCGAAGCCACGGGCGGTAAGCTAGTAATATTATAAAGCTGATGTATCTATATGGTGCAGTCATGGGCAGGCTGCGGCTGGTGTCCTCACAACACATTAAAATTCTCTAAAGGGCCTCTGCGTGTTGGATCTGTGTCCCCACGTAAGCCTTCCAAAGGACCGGGTATCTTTCCTTTGGCGGTACCCGTGTATTATGGAGAGAGTTATAAAGCTGAAGAGTTTGTTTGTTTGAACGCGCTAATCCCAGGAACTACTTGTCAGATTTGAAAAATTATTTCGTTGTTAGATAACCCATTTATTGAAGAAGGCGATAGGCTATATAATATCATCACGCTAAGACGAATAGGAACGGAGCAATGCGGGTAAAACCGCGGGGCAATATTAGTATAAATAATTCTGCTTGCATAATAAATCAACATATTCTATAACTGAAACAATTAAATGACTATCTAGATATAAATGATTGTTGAAAGCAGATGATACTCGTAATTTTAAAATGTTTTCATAAGTAGTTATATGTTATGTTAAATTAAAATAAATTGAAAGTTATATTTAAAAACCCTCAACATTTTTTAGAGTCTAAAAACATTCTTAAAAAAATCTATGAACAAACTAACTTCTAAAATTATGTATTTCTCAGAAACTTCGACAATAGTCTCCAGTGAATCTATGAATATTCGATGACTCGTATAATATTTCTATATTTTATTCAATGTTGATAAAATTCAACAAAAACACCGCACGAAATCTCATTTTAACTACCAATAAAACGTATATTGTATGGATAAATTATTCAAAACTACTTTTACGTCTCTTAGATATTTTCAATACAATTTTGTTGCAACGTGATTTAATTAAGTTTTCAATTTTCTGCTTTTCACTGACTCTCAATGTCGATTCTCGATACGTTTTTAAGAAAATTAATTTTAAACAGTTGATAATATTCAGCTTTGTCTATTTATAAAATTGGTTGAATCTATACAAATATTATAAAGAGGAAAGGTTTGATTTTTTGTTTGTTTGTTTGTATGAATTGAATAGGCTCCGAAACTACTTGGCAGATTTGAAAAATTCTTTCACTGTTGGAAAGCTACATCATTTCTGAGTGACATAGGCTAGGTTTTATCCCGGAAATCCCACGGGAACGGGAACTATGCGGGTTTTTTTTTGAAAACGCGGGCGAAGCCGCAGGCGGAATGCTAGTATTGTATATTCGAGTTATTTTTATGTACGTAAGTGTGAAAGTCTGAACATTGTGTGAGCTAGATCATAGCTATTCATCTTCTTGAAAAAAAATCAAAACTTCAAACTTAAAAAAAAAATACTTGTGACTTTAAAATAGACCAGGCATTTTACAATGTTAAAAATGTGTATATTCCACTAAAATAAGGCATATCCAGAAAGTACTGTAATACAATATCTATAGGTACAAAATACAACATACACAATTACAAATAATAATATATTTATCTCTAAAGTCTAAATTATCTAAACTACTCGAATATTCTAGCACCACTTTAAATCTACTGAAGGCTTTCTATAATCCTTCAACAATACTTTAATCTCCTTTACTCTAACTACAAACAATATCAGATAAGAATCCCACGTAAATTCCACGAAGAATACGTTACTTAACCATTATAATACTAATAATAATTTAGTCGAGTGATATAAGACATAGTATAAAGAGAACAATTAGTAGGCCGTCTCCCGGCGTTTAGGAGTATACGGTACCTAAACTCGCGAGGTACAGGGTTGTCACGTTTTACATAAACAAACACCGACCGCTCACAGCAATGGCGCGGCCCTTACGAAAACGGTCCATGAGAAGGAACCGAGCGGCGCTGTGTGCGTGTGTCAAACTTGCGTACGTACATGAACGGAAGCGTACGCTGCGCGTACATACAAGCGGCGCGATGTATCTCTGTTCGAAGATAACTGACTTGTTCTCTTTATACTATGTATAAGAAGTGTTGTGTTACATTAACCCGTTAGATCTAAATCATACCAGACGCGCCAGGCATTTCGGAGCCACAATTTATAAAGTACATTATTAATATCACTAATGCTTCATATAGACAGGCGTTTTACTTGCCAAGACATACTTTATAGATTGTTTGCCAAATGTATACTTTGGTAATTAATTTATCTGATATTGAGTACCTAATATATTTTATTCGGATTGTGAAATAATAGCTTTCTGCCCGCGGTTTTATCCCTTTCATGAGAACAACAGCTCTATCTATTAAAAACCGCATCAAAATCAATTACGTAGTTTAAAAGACCTCAGCATACATACACACTGATAGAAAAACAATGGAAAGCGGCTTTGTTTTTTACTATGTAGTGCTAAGTAGGCTCGTAAATTGTAATATAAGGAAACAATAGAATTTACGTTTCTAGCTCGAGCGCAGCCAGGACGTCTAGATTAGCTTCTTCAACTCACCAAGGTATTTTAAAGTCAGAGGAAAAAATAATTTGGCGGTCGAGCAATGCACCCTACTTTTCATTTCCTTCTACGAGACATAATGGCCACTTCTCTTTTGTTTTTAAATTCAGCCAGCGTACCGCAAACTCAACCGGCCAGTAACTTTTTTCAATTTTTTATTATTCGTCCTCTTTACTCATAAATATGAAGCAATCACGTTCCTAATTCAAAATACAATAGCTCTGTGGCTTATAGAATCATGCCATTCCTAAAGCTACATTTAAAAACAGAAGCCCTAATGAAAAACCAATCAGAAAAATGGCTTTACAAACACGGAACAAATTTGCATACAGTTGGTAATTTAAAACAAGCCTATCTAAAATTCATGTCGCGTTCAGTGTCAAGTATTGAACATGTCCCAGTGGAGGCTGTTTAATGAAGTTACCCTCTCTATTATGGGGTTTGACAACTGAACTAATTTGCACATTCATCGGATATCCGTTTTGACATGGGCTGCTATAGCTTAATACAAATCCGGGCTATAGAGTCTATGTAAAATATATAGGGATAGTTAGTGTGATGTAGTTCTTAATTAGTTGTTGTTACGATTTAAATTCCTTTGATAGTGAATTATTAAACTATGCTATTACTAATTTAACGAAGGCAATATAGTTAAAAAAGTTAATTTCTAATTTGTATTAAACAGCAGGCGTTGTCTTCAATGCTGATGGGGTCACGGATGAATTCTTCACATACCCGTGGCCCTGTCGCTGATGCGGCTTGACGGAACACAGTGGGGTTTTGGTCGGTAGGAATCCGACATAACCCACGGCCTCTTCCCCGGAGGCCGTGGGTATCTATGCAAGATTTCCCCACTAAAAAAAAAAAAAAAAAAAGGCGTTGTCTTCAATACGATATTAACTACCCAATCTTAGACTAATTTAAAAAAGAAAGATGCGACAATCTGAATTTTAAATTGCAGATACGAAATTTTCGATAATAGAACATTTTCGTCTAATTATCGGATCCCTCGAGGTGTTAAAGATAATTAAGGTTATTATGAGAGATAATGAAAAAAGTTTTCACCAAAGCGTAATCACGGATAGACAGAATATTGATATTGGTTTTTTGTTTAAGTTTTTAATGCGTACTTTTAATGAGAGTATTAAAATGATATCAAGAATTACGTACCTGTTAAGTTCTCTGGGTGATGAAGTGGTAATTGGAATGTTTATAATGACTGTATCATTTTTAAGCAGTGCTTTTAAGGTTTGTAAATAATATCGGATAATAGGTAGGTAGATATAATAGTTGTATGGATTTTTTTTAATGAACTTAACTTTGATTTATATCATTTATTACATTTTGTTGTTTTAAATGACCATAATATTATACGACGTAAATCTATTTTTCTACGCTATAGAGCTCTAAGTTAATAAATACAATCATTTGATCTCATATTTTCTTTATACTTAACTGAAAATTAAATAAATATCAAATTTATATAACTTTTATATTCATGTATGAGGTTTTCATACATTGTCTAGCAATTGTTGGTGCTTGTCAATATCCCAGTCGGCTTAAACTTGTCAATACAGATTTGTTCGACGGCTGAAAATTTAAATTCGCATCTATATTGCTTTAGCTTCCAGCCTAAAAAGAATATCCGAATTTCATTGTACGGTAGACCACGTAAATCTTCTGCACTGGACAATTTATCCAGATGACTTTCTGCTTTACGACCCTCTACTTTGGATTTATTTTGTCGTGCATCGAAAAAAGTGCGCTAGGCTTAATTTTCAGCCGGTGTACCGTGTAATTTTGTATTCTTTATGTCTTTTTCAGATCGGATGATAATAGATAGTGCATTGCACTGTACGTAGGTTGAGAACAAAATAATATTATAGTAGGAGAGCCTGTGGGAGATCGTCCTTCACCGATCTGATAACCAGATGAGACGTATTTTTTATTAAATGTTTTTTTGCTTGTTTTTGCAATTATAGGCATATTTGTTTATAAAAAATATTTAATAAAAAATACGTCTCATCTGGTTATCAGATCGGTGAAGGACGATCTCCCACGGGCTCTTAGACCATTATATTGTGCGTCAACATGAGTTTATTAACCGACTTTTCATTATAATTATTCATTTAATATATTGAAAAGCTATACATAACATAATAGATTATGACTTGAAATAAACTCAGTTATATAAACTTCCAGTAAATTTAAACTTAATAGTAACTTTCAAGTTGGCAACTTTTCCAAGTCACCTGTTTTAGTTGTAATATTACAAAATAAAGAATATAAAAAAACGTGAAAAAAGCACTTACTATAAAACTTTCCACAAAATAAGGCAGTATATTACCTCCTGAATTCGTGGTTTTCATCATGACACACTGTGATACAGGGCACTTTTAATCAGACAGTTTCACGGCAGAAATGTTTAATTCATGCTCTACGTGGAACCACTTTTGCCCCGACGTCAAAATGAATAATATTTTTACTCTGTCCTTGTATTATTACGAGAATTGGAAGGTCTTTTAAGAGGTTTAAATTGAATTAGGAAGGACCAATGTTTTTACGGTAAATGGTAATTGTGGATTATATAGAATTGCAACATGAATGGCTGATTTTTTCTTTTCCCGATGGAATATTATTAGAGAGAGAAATTTCATAAATTTATTATAATAATTATTAGCTATAAATTTTTCTTGTAGATCGTTTTTGTGCTTTTGTAAAGTACCTATTGTACTGGGAAAAAGTATGAAAAGTTTTCGTTTACAAAGTAATATTTTATATCAAAAGAAATAACAAATTTTCTTAGAATTAAACTATTGTAAACCAATATCAATAACAAAGGCTTTGTTCTGAATAATATCAGTGGCTAGATTTTAACTTTGAACATTTTAGAACATAATTTTGTTACTGGTTTTAAATATTTAAGATTCTAGGAAATTTAACAATTTTATGTAAAATATTCGACATTAGAGGTGAGTAAAAGCTGCTTTTGTTATAATATCATGTTGAAAGGTAAACCTGATGATTAAATATTTTGTTATCCGTTATAATCTGAGAATAAATTCGAAGTTAAAATTATACTAGGTACATATACCTACACACAAGTTAGCATCGAAGTTTTATTAGTTATCAATAAACAAAAAATTTAATTTTCTAACAATAATCAGATAAGATTTCATGAGTCATTTCATTTTACTAAAGGAATCCGTAAAACAGATGTAAAATTCTGAAACATTTTACATATATCTATAGCAATAGTACCTGCATTAGTTTTGCCTCAATAAACTTATTCCTATCATACACACTAACACACCGCTTAGACAACCTCAAATATTTGTGCAGCCAGAACTAATATTAGCATAATGTAAGTCAAGCTGAGTTGTCCAGGTGCATGGATTTTGTATGTTACTTGTATAATTTCCTTTATAATATATTGTTATAACAAATTTTTAAAGTATTGGAAAAAGATCTTACATATATCCTTTACATTTATTGCTATAGATTCCGATAAAATAAAGTGGGCACTATAGAACTACCTATATTAATAGTGATATTATGAAACCAACTTTTTTTTTCAAAATATTATCACATTTAAAAAAGTATATACCTAGTAGATAGTAAGTAAATATAGTTTTTATAATCAAAACAAACATTTTTACGTGCCCACTTATTTAGTCATTTTGGAGTAGTCATAGACATGCAAAATTTAATTGAAAATTTATGAAAATTGTTTTCACTTTATTCAGAGAGAAATAATCTATTCACCCTCCTACAAATCGAATTAAAGTCGTGTCTGTCCGTGTCTCGTGTCTCTGACATAATTATGTTATCAAACGAAATTCATATGTAAAGTTGGTATGTGTACTTTTTCTTAGGATTTATTGAGTTGGTTCAAGCGTCTTTTTGGAATGCATTCCTAAATTGTTTGGGAGAACTTTTATAGTTGGGTTAAGGGATGTTTAGGATCGATATGCTTTACATATACCTACTTAAGTGTTAACTTGGAAGTAATGAATTGGAGTGCAGATTCATTTAAATTAAATAAATAAAGGTTTTGCTAACTATTAATTTAGTAAATAATAGAGCACTTTTTCACTCTTGGTTGCTTTAATTTTTTTTTATTTCAACTTTCTTTTTCAATTTCTGTCCTTTGATTTATATATTTTGACAATTTATAATTGGATACTCTTAAACCTTCATTACCCTTAAATGGAAACCAAGAAGATGGAAACGATAAGCGTGAAACGTCAATCCAAGTGTATCTGTGTACAAACATATGGTTTTTAAATTATTATATTTTTCATTTTACATTTTCACCCTTAAATCTTTATTTCTCTGAACATAAAAACTTGATAAAATCTTACTTACATCTCTACCATACAAGAACATCCAAGCGTACAGCGATACATTTGCCTAATTTCCCCGTTTCTATTTGAACATAATAGAAGTAGGCCTGTTAGCAAATTCAGTGATGTGAGTAATATAATAGCGTATATAATAGGAATATTGGTTTAACTAGAGACCGGGTTATGGAGTCGAAATATTCACTCCATGTGGCTCAATTATTTTAAACATAAAAGATACGGGCTTTAGTAAGGCCAGTTTGAATGAGTGCTTTTATTTAACAAGAAGTATAGTAAAATATATTTATTAATTAGTAGAGGGCAGAAATAAATAAAGGCAATCGGTTTTTGTTATCAAATTAAACTAAAAATCATCACAGTCATGTGATCAATGTATAAAATTCTTGTGTCGCGGTGTTTGAAGTTAATCTCCTCCGACAAGCTAGACCGATTCTCATGAAATTTTGAGTGCATATCGGGTAGGTCTAAGAATCGACAACTTCTATTTTTCGTTCCCCTAAGTGATACGGGAAAGACAGAACAACGTTTGCAGGGACAGCTACCTTTATAATAACAAGGTTCTTCATAATTTATTTAAATTTTAATAACAATAATTACTTTGTTACAGGTATCTTGCGAGCTGCGAACGTAATTACCTCGACTCATTTTACATTCTCCTAAATTGTAAGCTCACACAAATTTCTGTATATTTTAAACATATCAGTCTACTTCACGATATTACTCTTTATTCAACTACACTGCTGGCCATGCATGGGAACGCAAATTCTAAAATATTGCTACAAACTTTCATGCTGCCATGCCGGAGTGCTTAAAGTATTCAATATAATATTAAAATTGCTTTCCACATTTTCATGGCATTTTTGTAATTTCACCGACTTGAATGTGCAACATTTTGATATATGTGCTTATATTTTGTTGGAAGTTTTAATAGTAACAAAAATCAGGTTTAAAGTGCAATATTTTTACACAGTAAACAATACAAAACATAAATAGGTTACACAGTAGTTATTTGATATAGATCACAATAAAAATGTATTTGTATATCAAAAATATCAATCAAAATATAGTTACACAAAATAAGAAAACGCTTTGCCATGATCCAGGATATTACTGCCTACGACGTGCGAGAATTCTCATGTCATAATAATTGTAAAATGATAAAAATACACATTTAATTCATTTTATATGAGCTATTACTTATTACTTTATTAACCACCCAACATATAACTAACATAATCCTCCAAACTCAATAAAAAGCATAGCATAGCATGAACATGCTAAATTTTAATCCATTCGTCTGTCCCTCAGTGTACGCAGCGGGCAGTCTGCCAAACATACGTAAAGTTACTAATTGCTTAGAAAGCAGTTAAATTCAAATTTGTCCGGGCAGTGTTAACCTAGCTCCATATTTATGACACACGGATGTACATAATTCCCTCTCATCACGTTGAATTTCTAACTAGAGTTACCCTTAAATCCTTTTGCTGTTACATGGAATGGTTTTGTAAAGACGCTTATGACTTTTAGGTTAAAGAACTGTTTTGTAGCTATGGCATATAAATGGCATAATCTTTACTAATATTATAAAGCTGAAGAGTTTGTTTGTTTGTTTGTTAGAACGCGCTAATCTCGGGAACTACTGGTCCGATTTGAAAAATTATTTCGGTGTTAGATAGCCCATTTATCGAGGAAGGTTATAGGCTATATTATATCATCACACTAAGACCAACAGGAGTGGAGCACTGCGGGTAAATGATAAAGGTAGAGTACAGTACATTATAAAAGTGTCCTTAGTATTACTTATACGTAAAATTGGTATTTTTCCCACAATCTTTTAAAAACAATATAAAAAACCTAACCATGCTAATTCAATCATCAGAATGAAAATATCTTTAAAATGTACAATAAAAAATAGAGTTTCTATTTCTTTATTAAGTATCGTATTGTCAATTACTTTCTTATTTTTTTTTCCATTACATTACCCGAAAATACATCTGTAAAATTCCAAGAAAATTTATCTAATTCAATCCACAAATGATTCACATCTCACCGAGTGCATTCGGCAATTTTCATTTTAAATTGCCAAGAGAAAAAAATGCCTTTGACATTCCTCTCGTAAATCTCCCTCTAGAGAATCGTAGACAATCGTTAGGACGTTTAAAATGTAAAATGTGTCGTTTCGAATTTGTTGCTCGGACGTGCTCGCTGTAAGTACAAATAAATTGCTAAATCAACAGGGGCTGTTGTTCAGGTTATTATTTTGAAACTAAATTCAATTAGTAATGAATCAGGTTTAGTTTTGAATTATTTATATTTTGTACTTTAGAAAGTTCTTTGTGCCTTCAATATTGTAATTAACACGTTCACTGCGGCACCTAAAATGCCAAACTTACCGTTGTTGCGGCATGTCTTCCATACTTCACATCGGCAAGTTCACCACTGTGCGTCATGAGCCATTTTTATCACATCGCACCTTCTGACTTTGAAGGTTAATAATTTCATGAAATTTCAAGATATTTCAAAAAAATTTTTTTCAGATAATAGTATATATAGTCTAGTATATACCGCATGAATAGGTTTTAGTTTGACCGAATAGTTTAAAAGATATGAGGGAAAATGTAAACCCCTGATTTTGTGAAAAATTATTTGCCATCCCGCATTGCGTTGATACGGCATGTTTACAGTAATAGCGATGGGAAACACTGTAAAATAAAACATCGATATCGATATAAATCAATTTTGTATATTTCAGTCTGTTTTTTAACAGATAACGAGATCGTCGATACAAAAAAAACACATATAAAACAAGGTACTTGATAGAGTACTATCAGGAAATTGTTCAGTAACTTTTGTTTTAATTTGTTCAGTAACTTTTGTTTTAATGTTTTATATTATTTTCACAACTGTCATCACATTTTTGCATTTATGCTACGAAATAAAAGAAAGTAAAAAAACTAAAGCCTTTAAGGTATCATTGTCATTTAAAAAAACTCAAAAGAAAAGTGCTTCGGTCCTGGTGCATCACTATGCGAGACTGACACGCGGCGCGCTCGCAGTACAGTGCGGCATGAGGTGCTTGTCCATGGCAAAATATTTGACATGCCGCACACAAAAGAAACGGTTTCTTTTCTATGCGTTGGTCCAATATTTTGCCATACGATTTTTAAACGAAATTGAGTCCTACTTCAAACTGTGATCACAAAAATATATTTGTCTCTTTTCTAGTCATTGATTAACATATAAAAAACCTCGCCGCACCACGGTGAAAACTGCGATTTTGGGCGCCGCACTGTGGTGTAGTCGCTGATGGCCCGATACTGGACATGCCGCAGTGAACGTGTTAATATATTTATAATGAAATCGATAGAATATACAAGTTTTAAAGTAAACTACATTGACTCATACAAATAATAAGATTGAGATTAGATTTAGATGCATAATAATCGAGTCATCGAGAACGATATCAGCACATCAAGAAAGTCATTTGCCTACCTTAAAACGTAAATATGCGTATAGTTAGATAATAACCAAAAAAATTACCCCGAAGCATCTTATTACGCAAGAGAAAAGAATATAAAGATTGCGTATCGTTTCCGAGATTCGGCAAAATGTTTCCTTCAAATTCAATTTATATTAAATCTGTTGTTATCTTTAGGGATTGTACCTTTATTGTTTCATTAAGTGCTTACGTTTACTGGAACGGAGTCCCTAAAGTATTTCTTTAGAATATAAAATGCTTTTGTCAATACTTTGTTTATGGTAATAATGATCATTGATAGTACTATTATTATTAAGTAATATAAAGCGTAATTAGTGATATAAAAGGTATTCATTATATGTAATTATTTTACAATAAATTAATATGATATTAAGCCTGCATCATATTTTATATGCGTGTATCAATAAGGAATTTGAATGAGTAAATTGCTAAAGTATTGCTTAATATTATACACATTAGTAAATACTACATTTGATAGTTGAACATACATTTTAATTCGTATATATTTGTTATATTTGCTTAAACAATATTTCTGACTTTCAGCCAAGTGAAAAAGACTGCAAATGCAAAATGTTTTTAAAGAGATGTGAATATACAGCGTTAATTAATAACGAACTGTTACATTCATATTTTGGTTTTAAAATAAGCACCAGACTTCATAAAATACTCATTACTGTAATCCGCTCCATCAAAAAACGAGTCCAAAACTGAAAACAAAATATAGTCACAACAAAGGCTGCATTGTAAAACATGATTGTAAAATACACGTTAAAATAAACGTATCTGTCAGGTGCCAAGTCCGAAATAAATATGTAAAATTCATACAATTATGTTGTCCCATACTGCGGGACAGGATATGTATTGAGCCGGTCATGTTGGTACACAGGCACACACACATACACATACATAATAAGTATTGAGCCGGCCATGTTGGTACACACGCACACATTCACGATTGAACAAAGCCATTTCACCTTTCAAACGCAGGGTGAGATTTGCGAATGTTAATGAATGTATGAATTTTTTGGAGGTCACTGTTTTTTATTTTATGTCATCTTTTAAATGACGTTTAAGGTAGGTTCCGCAGCATTCCTAATAATTGGTGTGTAGGTTTACGGGGACTCATGTTGATGGAATTTCACTTATCTCGATGACTTTTTAATTATATTGAGAGCTTTAAGGCGTCTCTTAAGCAATATGGCTGACAGTAAGGGAGTATTTTTAAGTGTTTATTCTAAAACGTATTATTTTAAAATCAGCCATGAGAAAATACGTGAAGTAAGTATTGTTATTATGAACCTTGATCACCAAATATCTTGAAATTGGCCCATTGACCAAGCTAGCGAGTAGGCGTACGATGGTAGCACATACTAACACTACCCAATCGTCCATATTTCATCCGTCAGAAAAAAGGTAAGGTCTGATGACCCTGGGATCTTGTCCTACAATATGAATGAGGTTAATTTGTGTAAATGTATCAGCGACTTAATAACAAATTAATATTGTAGGGGCGGTGCAAAATTATTCTAATGTAGGTACAAAATAAATTGATTTAATTTGTATGATCAAAGGCGTATTGAAATCAAGACGTGATATAAAACAAGTCTTAGCGCTTTTTTAAGTTATGAATATAAATAAGTATAGAAATTATAATAATGCCACATAATGCATTTAAAATATTAACATATTCATATATCCATACTAATATTATAAATGCGAAAGTAACTCTGTCTGTCTGTCTGTTACTCAATCACGCCTGAACTACTGAACCAATTTGCATGAAATTTGGTATAGAGATATTTTGATTCCAGAGAAAGGACATAGGATAGGTTGTATCCCAGAAATCCTACGGGAACGGGTTTTTCTCTGAAAACGCGGGCGAAGCCGCGGGCGGAATGCTAGTAATATATAAAACAAAGTCGCTTTCTCTGTCCCTATGTATACTTAAATCTTTAAAACTACGCAACGGATTTTGATGCAGTTTTTTTAATAGATAGAATGATTCTAGAGGAAGGTTTTAGTATATAATTTAGTATGTTTTAGACAAAGCGTGCGAAGCCGCGGGCGGAAAGCTAGTCTAATATATATGTATCTCCAACGCGCATAATTTCGATTTAAGATTCAAGATAATTTACATTTTACGATAGAAATTATAGGTCTGTTCGGAATATTATGCTCGTATAAGTTTATTACACATTATCTGTACACATAAAATACGAGATTCGTATTCTGGGAATAAATTAATTGGGAGTTAAGAAACTCGAAAGCAGATCTCGTTTCGATATTGTGCAAAATTTAACATAAATAATAATCAAAGGTATGTTAAAGTATATTTATCTTAATATATATAAATCTCGTGTCACAATGTTTGTCCTCAATGAACTCCTAAACCACTTAACCGATTATAATAAAATTCGCACACCATGTGCAGTTCGATCCAACTTGAGAGATAGGATAGTTTATACATGTAGGTACTACGGGCGAGGCCGGGGCGGACCGCTAGTATCTATTATGTTATAAAATATAGTGTTTAACTGATAGCGACTATCTAAGTATCCAAGTATTATTTAAATGGGTAGGTATGTTAAAAATTTAATGCTTTAAAACGCTTCTTAACTGTATAATACGTTATATTATACCGTTTAATGTATATAAAAAAGATTTTTACTTTATACCGTGGGGAGACTGAGATTTTACACTTAATGATGGTACAAAAATTGCTATTTGTGAGCAACCTATACCTGTAAATTCAATATTATCATAATTTTCTAGGAAAGCAAATTCAATATAACATTTCATTTCGCAGATATTCTAGTGGGAGCCAATAAATCTGACGTAGCGGAAATTACGAATACTGCATCTAACATTGGAATCGATTTAAATCTATTACTCGAATACGACTTATGACACAAATGATGCTTTTGAATGTAAATAATAAAATGAAAATATATTATAAATGAATAATAAAATAAATAAATGAATACACTGGTGTATCGATCAAAATATAAAATAAATAAATAAATAAATAAATAAGATAATAATAGAGTGAAGTGAGGCGTGTTAATTAGGCGTGGTGTTTGATAGTGTGATGGTTTTTTTTTAATCTGTTCAATATTTTAATTGTTCACGTCAGGTATATGATGTGTATTGTGTATGTAAACGTGTGTATCTGTTTATTTAGGTTTTGTATTGTAGTAATATTATAATTCGAATCTAGTCTATGTTAATTTTGTATGTATAAAAACATCCAAATGCTTAGATAAATGCTTGTTAAGGCTTCTCTAAATTCCAACCGTTTTATTATATTAATTTCGTTTGCATTTGAATGATTTCCCTGTTTAATTAAGCACTTACAGTACCAACACAATCCAGCTTCGTCAAATATTCTGCAAGAAAAACCCTTTTAACATCCCAACTTGACCCTTTTGTATGCAAAACAAAAACTGAAGTTCTAAAGAAAGTCAGAAGGATGCTAATAAAATTTTGGCGGAAGTTTCAAGACTGTTGTATTGTTAAGGGTAATGAGTCGTCTAGATGGAGCTTTTGTAGTCTTGTAGTAAAACGCTATTTTCCTCTTAATAAAAGTCGCGTGAGCACATACAATGAAACGTGTAAGTAGAGTGCTACGGCGCTACGAGATGCGGCGTAGACCGTAGAGTAGAATCTGTAGAAACATAGTTACAATTTGTTTGATTCTTCGATATATTGCGTAGCGCATGTATTTTAATCTGCTACGTATTTGCTACACAGAAACGGCTAACGAAAATATTTATGCTATTTTTTATCGAAGCGATAAAATATTTAATGCTTGATTCCATCGCACTGTGTAGACGTAGCTTTATATCGCCAATTAAAAGGCACAAGCTAAAGCGAACTTATTAAGATAAGACGTTAAAAATAGCTTGAAAGATAACACGAGTAAATCGAAAGACTTTTTGGAGGGAAGTTGAGTTAATGACGGCGTATAGGCGAAGAGAGGATTGAGTCAAAATTTACGGTTTATTTCATTTTGATGAAGTTAATATAATCAAGTATCTTATAATTTGGAGCGCTGAAATATTTAATAATTTTATGCTATTAAGAATTACTCGAGTATAAAATAATTCATGTAATTAATGTATGAGGAGTATGGAGTTACAGGATTATGCCATAACCCTTATATTGTTATAAAAATAATGATGTTACCATATTAAACAAAATATTACATAATAAACAACCGAGGTTTTATAAAACATAGCAATAACTAGTGGTCCGCCCCGGCTTCGCCCGTGGTACCTACATGTTTAAATTATCCTATCTCTCAAGTTGGATCGAACTGCACATGGTGTGCGAATTTTATTATAATCGGTTAAGAGGTTTAGGAGTCCATTGAGGACAAACATTGTGACACGAGATATTATATATTAAGATATAATATTATTGCTATATTTTATTTACGATAGCTATAGCTATCGTTATCGTGTATCTAAAGATAAGCGTTATAATTCCTTCAAGCTTTTAACGCAGGTGTCATAGCTTCAAGCTATTGGCAATTATAGCCGCCTTGCTTCAAAGGGAAAATGTTAGCTACATACGAACTCTTGCACACCCTTTGATATTCCAAGACAGTTAACTGTGTGAAGATATACTGATAGAAAGAAAACAATCTTCGTCTTGAAGTGCGTTTGTATACAGAAAAAACACGCTATTTCCTGGTTGGTATTTTAAGTACTTTTGTACTAAAAAAGATTGGTATAAATAGTCGTAGTAAAACTATTTATTAGTAAAAAGACAAAATAGATGTAGAGTAGAGTCCTTATCAATACTAATATTATAAAGCTGATGAGTTTGTTTGTTTGAACACGCTCATATTAGGAACTACTGGACCGATTTAAAAAATTATTTCAATGTAAGATAGACCATTTATCGAGGAAGGCTATATATTATCTAGCTAAGACCAGTAAAACCGCGGGACGCAGCTAGTTTAGTATAAAGCAAAGTCACTTTCCCGCGTCCGCCTTTATGTACGTATGCTTAGAATTTAGATCTTTAAAACTACACAACGGATCTTGATGCAGGTTTTTTTTTGGGTGATTCAAAATTAATATCGATTCAGGTGATTAAAAAGTAAGGTTTTAGTATATAATTTAGTAGGTTCTAGGCAAAGCGGGTAAAGCCGCGGACGAAAAGCTAGTTACACTATAAACTACACACAACTATACGAGTTTAATATTGCGAATATTAAGCTATGAATAAGCCTTGTTACAAGTTTATCGACTTGTACATATAGTCTGATCGCATATTGGAAGGCCAAGTGGGTTGACAGGAAACTTTGAGACCTCTTCGAACTTATTTATAGGTACCCTCTTGATTAGAAAGCCCCGGATACTCATACTGTTGGGAATTAATAACAGGGTTGTTTGAAGTTATTCTATTAAGATGCGCAAAGATTTTGTTGATGAGAAAACGTGTATGGATGTGAACATTTTTAAATTGTAGTATGTTAATTTTTTTATGAAGGTACTATCACTGCATAGTATTAAAGGAAATGTGTGCTTTGATCTTCGATTAGACCTTTAAAATTACGAAAAGTATTTTGATGCAGTTTTTTTTTATATATAGAGTGATTCATTAGGTTTAAGAGAAAGTGGGTGAAATCGTTGGTGAATGCTTACTTACTACTTACTTAACTAGCTCTGCGACCCAAACAGAGTCTTGGCTTCCGACACGAGTTCACGCCACTTTTCTCGATCGCGCGCAGTTTCTTGCCAATTGACGGCCTCCAGATTGCGTAGATCGGCTTCTGTTGCGTCGCTCCATCGATATCTGGGACGGCCCACGGGGCGTCGGCCAGTTGGAATGCCCAGATATGCCTTTTTCACGGCCCGATCATCCCCCATTCTTAAAACGTGACCGAGCCATCGGAGGCGTTGCGCCTTTGTCTGGCCAATGATGTTGGGCTCGGCCACAAGGTGTTTAATTTCCGCGTTTCTACGGATCCTAAAGCTACCATCTGGCTCTTTAACGGGACCCAGGATTTTGCGCAGAATCTTTCGTTCGGCGACGAGTAGCTTATTTTCCTCCTTTAGCGTCAGCGTCCAAGTCTCACAACCGTACATAAGAATAGGCCTAATTACTGTTTTGTAAATTTTTAGTTTGGTCTTTCTGCTCAGGAGCTTTGACACTAACACTTTGGGTGAATGCTAGTTGCTGATAAATTAACAACAACAAAATGATATTACTTCTGTTTTGCTGCAAATTAAAACTGCTTGATTGGAAAAATCGTTACTTGAGCGCTCTCCGATTAAATTTTAACAAGAGTCAACATTGAACTGTTAAGTGAATTAAATTATCAATGAGATCGAATTCGTTTTAGTAGGTATATTTCCAATGATACTTGAGCGTACTTAAAAAATCCAATTTTCAACTTGATTAATCTTAAAATTCTTCAAAATGTACACGAAAACATGTTTCCGAAAAACTCACTATTTACGACCACATTCAGTACGAACTTTACGAACCAAGATTGCACATGTTGAAAGTTTATGTATCCACAGTATTGCATGAATGTAAACAAACGAGCGACACCAATTAGACCGGACATGCCTATATAAGACTAAATGGAACTCGGTAATAGGACCTTTATGTGCGATGCGTTGAGCCTCGATTTTACATTTGAATTAATAAGTTTTAGGATACGTTTTATATAAGCTTGTTCTGAGAGGTTTATACAAGTAGAAAAATTTAATATGCTACAGTCATGTACAGATAAGTGATGTAAGTATGTAATACAAGTGGGCTATCATATCCTGTCATTTTATAAGAAGAGATTTAAGCGCGTCACACACGGTGAAGATACTATAATATTTTATCTTAAGAAACTGTAATACAGATACAGATACTGTAATCTGTATCTGTATAACAGTATCCTGTTACAAATGACCCAAAATTTTGTGGGTCATTTGTAACAGGATGGCGGTTCTACAGGGGTCTTAGTACGCAATGACAAAAAGAAAAATGATGGTCAGAACGCTGATACCGGATACCTTTACTGTAATATAAAATATAACAGTATCTTAAGATAAAATATTATAGCATCTTCACTGTGTGTGACGCGCTTTAATCAATGCGATACATAAAAACGTGTGTGCCGAGCACACGGATCCGAAGTGAAACTTCTTTGGCATGATTCAAAGATATCAAAATAGTCGCCTTACTCCATGTCGGGACGGCATTGCCATGACGCGACATTAAAATTTTACTCTCAACGCGCCTAAAGAAGTTTCACTTCAAAAAAAAAATATTCTTTAAAAATGTTTTGGCTTCGTTTTATTTAATTACCTACATACATCACACACAATTGAAATGTGATTGGAACTTATTTATTTGAACCTAATAGTTGAAAACTCACATGAGTTTCTTCACTCAATCTTCATAATATATTGAATAATGCACATTGGATAAAGCAACTCAACATATTTGAAATAATCCAAGCATTTGGAATAAAATTCCAATATCAAATATATCACGTTGTTTAGTCACAGGATATGGCATTTAATATTTTTTACTGAAATAGCAAAATATTTTCCATTCATATTGAAATTTATAGTAAATTGCCTTTGAGTAGTACTTGCTTTTCACAGGTCAATGAACTATCATTTATGAAAAGTTTACTTTGTTTTGGTTCATGTTTATTGTTATTTTTGTTTAGTCTGCTGAAAAATATTAAAGCGTTTTAAAGTGGGAAATGTTTAGATTATTTTAATAATGCTGTATTTTAATGAAATGGGTGTTAGTTTATAAAACTTAGACTTTTTATTTCTATTAGAGATGTTTTCTTATATGGAAAAGCGACTGCAGGTAAATTAAATATTTTGTCAACAAACAAAAATAATTAACATTCATAAATTCACGATAAATAAATAAATAAGCATAAATCTCCATAAATATACGCTTTAATAATATTGCATTTTACATCGATTATATTATTTACTAAAATTTTCTACAGCATAATGATATTATTATCTTCTCTTAAATTTCAACTTTTAACATGG
Source organism: Colias philodice (assembly GCF_061535455.1). Lineage (NCBI taxonomy): Eukaryota > Metazoa > Arthropoda > Insecta > Lepidoptera > Pieridae > Colias > Colias philodice. Next base: position 9,040,982 of record NC_143090.1, read on the forward strand.
CCACTATTACACCATATTACACCTTTTACTATTAAACAATATTTAATTCACCAAACTATGTACTTATTCCGAAACACAACACCGGTAAAACATTCATCTGTATCCCAACTAATTAATTTCATTATAATTTAGATATACAAGGAAGCTAAGGAAATCCTGTAGCACATTGCGCTCCGTGAAATGGTAATTAGTGAATGTATTATGAATATATTTGTGTCTTGCGTCAACGTTTGGAATCGCAGATACAAGGAGCAATTTTGTGAGCGTCTAATTCGGGAATTTAGACGTTTTACGGGAAAGTTTAGGGTACAATTTTGAATTAATAGGCGAGGCTTGTAATGTACGGTAATGTAGATAGAATTATCTGAAACTAGCTGCTCCGCGCGGTTTCACCTCCGTGGCTCCACCCCTGTTGGTCGTAGCGTGATGATATATAGCCTATAACCTTCCTCGATAAATGGGCTATCTAACACCGAAAGAATTTTTCAAATCGGACCAGTAGTTCCCGAGATTAGCGTGTTCAAATAAACAAACAAACAAACTCTTCAGCTTTATAATATTAGTATAGATATACAATAGTGGATTAGGTGGCACAAAAACAGGTATTAATATATTTTTATATTCATACATGGAGAATGTTAAAGCTACAGTACTGAAAGTAGGTACGTAAATTAGTAAATTATTTATCTGTAATATAATAGTTTGTATTACTGTTAGCGCAGTGAACTAAAAAACTAAAACTTGGCTACAATTAGGGATTGGCATTACAAGCTTTTTCATGGAAAAACATGAAAAAGCTTTTAATGTAGAGCATAGAGCGTATAGTGTAGAGCATGTGGTTTAGTGCGCATTTTTTGGTCTATAAACTTGAGCGTAATTACAGGTAAAACATTAATATATTGTGTACTAGCTTTCCACCCGCGGCTTAGCCCGCGCAGTCAAAGAAAAAACCGCAAAGTTCCCGTTCCTGTGGGATTTCCGGGATAAAACCTATCATATTTCCCGTGGTAAAAAGTAGCCTATGACCATTCTCGGGTATCAAAATATCTCTATACCAAATTTCATGCAAATTGGTTCAGTAGTTAAGGCGTGATTGAGTAACAGACAGACAGAGTTACTTTCGCATTTATAATATTAGTGGATTTGTAGACATACAAGCAGCAATTTTGTGAGCGTAAGATACGCTCACAAAATATAGATTTCAATAGAAATTTTAGCAATTGGGAATTAAATCTACATGAGAAGGATTATAACGTAGGGCAATAAATCTTAATCGGTTTTTCTTTTATATGAATCATTGGATATAGGAGTAAATATATTTTTTGTAGACATACAAAGAGCCATCTCACGAGCATATCTTTTTCGAGAATTTAGCAATCTCAGTTGAAATTTTAGTCGTGGATTAGATAGGTACGCAAGAAGACTTGTAATGTAGAAGGTACATCAGTTTATAGTTTGATACAATGAATCATAGATTATTCTTATTTGGTTTATAAATGTTAACATATTTTTTTTGACAAACAAGGATTAAAAGTGTCGCGTGCGTTTGGAAGCAAGCATCTATAAAGAAGCTCTGGCACAAAAATCTGATTGTTGCTTTTGTCAGTACGTTGTGTATGTTTGAGGAATAAACAGAAACAAAAAAAATGTTAGCATTATAATTTAATTGTATTTATTTATGTATTTCTGAGTTCAGGAAAGTATAGAATTATAATACTTTCCGCCCTCTGCCTTGCGCTATTTTAAATTTAACAAGTTATAATAATAATATAATAAAACATTTCTCGAGAATCACGCTATCCATTCGTAAAAACAGAATCAAAATCGGTTTAATAGTTTTGAGTTTATCGCGTAATAGTATATAGGAAAACCTATAATATTCAAAATTCAAGCGTCATCACAATTCATTTAATAGTATGTTTCCTCGACCCGAACATAAACACTGCGATATAAATCTGTCCATTTACGCAATTTATGGCCCGTGCACTTGCCCGATGTAATAAAATCGTCAGAACTTTTTATCAACGTAAATATTTATGCAAAAATATATACCTTTTATGTTGATTTTTGGAAAAGGGTTTAATATTGTAGGGGTGGATGTGTGTTTATTTCTTTAAAATCCGTCTGTAGGTATAAAATTTAATATTTTTGTATTATTCGAATAAAATGAAATTATCTTCTTCTTATATATAAAAATGAATCGCAAAATGTGTTGGTAAGCGCATAACTCGAGAACGGCTGAACCGATTTCGATAATTCTTTTTTTATTATATTCCTTGAAGTACGAGGATGGTTCTTATGTAGAGAAAACGTAAATATGTACCACGGGCGAAGCCGGGGCGGACCGCTAGTATTTAATACTTTACATAATAAATACTACCTAATACCTATACTCTTTATTCTATTGGATATGAAATAATTTTAAAAGTACAACAATTAAAATTATTAACCTTTGCATAACCTTTCTTCTTATATAGGTTACTTCAGAAAGCATCTTAATCTAAGACGCTTCTCACTAATATCACGTTCTTACTTCCACCACACTTTCACTTTCATCACACTCTAAACGGTAGTGTGTACTCCCCTATTAATGAATTCAACAGCCATAACAACGCTTTCAATGCATCACACGACTGACGTCTCCTAGCTGGATACCTCCTAAATTTATGAGTTGATAAGAGAAGCCATTTCACTAATGGATTGCCCCCGAAATAAAGGGTCGATGTTAGAAACTGCGAAGATAATTTTTATGATTCCAATCTCGATAAAAACCATTTGAACGGATTCAATAAGTTAAACAGTTTTGATGGATTATTTTCCTGATGTACGTTATTCAAAAATTGGTTATGTTAATACTGATTTTCCGACAGCCTAAAAGGTTCAGTTTTCAGATATTATTTACCTAATAGGTATCCGTTTGTATGTAATATAAATAGAACATAATATGTGTAACTATAACGCAAAAAATAAGAACAATATTTATATTCTATTCAAAATCAACAAAGAAAATGAAACAAGCTTGAGAGTGTGTAAATATAAGTAAAGAAAGTATTAATAAAATATCTAGGTAGCTGTTCTATTATGGACAAGGGATGTGACACAAAACTAATCAAGAGTAAATAATTGGAATGAAATCAGTGAGTGTGCCGACCCAGTGCGCTGTGCGTACTGAAATACAACACTAATCGTATTAGTCGCGCTTTACTGTTTTGCTCTTAGCCCCTTTTAGCTAGGGATGTGCACGGATGTCGATAATTATACGAGACACGTCAACGCCGTATTATGGTTAGAATTTTCGATCGCCTGTGCTTCTTGTTTCATTCTATGTGATCATTTCATTAAACATTAATTATTTGTTTAAATTTAAAAAATGAAATCATTTACAGCTAAAATGTAGACGTAGTGGTTAGAATTAAGTCTTATGATTCCATTCCTAATAGATGTTTATTTGCATTGGTCAAGTTGCCATCATAAAAGTTTTCGTTTTGAAAGATGGCATTGCATTTAATCCTACATTTTATTCTTATTTAAATATTAATAATATTTAAAATATACGTTAGTAATTTGATTATTTCTGCATAAATTAGCTAGCGTGCAAAACCAATTGCGTAAAATGAAATTGTGATTTTCAAATTAGGTCAGTATGTTTTGAATGTTTTATTCACAGATTGCTATGTGAAATTAATTTTAGACATTAGTATTTTATAAACTTTAGTCACAGTAATAATATATTCAGTTATAATTTTTTCCTCTTTCTTTAAATATAAATAGATGATATCGAAGTTTTAATATTCTTGAATATATTTTCTATCATCGATACTTTGTTTCCCATCCTTATACTTACCTTTTATTTCAGGTGAACAGCTATAAAGGCAAGCCTTCATCCCCAGTAAAATATATTATTAGAACCGAACAGAACCAAAAAATATATAATTAATCAATAATTTACTGAATTGCCAACCTTCTTATAAGATACGGAAGACTTATCACTTTTCACTAATGTATTAACTTAAAGTGGTGAAAAAACGTTCCTTGATGCCATAAATAATGAAATATGGAACACTGATTTCCTCCTGGAATTATAAAAATATTTATTAATATTCTTTAATTAAGGAATCAGAACCCACTGCTATTATGCCATACGAATTCTATGTTGCAGTAATATTATAGATAGATTTATAAGTTATAATTATTAAGGAAGCACAACTTTCTCGTTTCAAAAAATCAGTCTTACAAACGCTGTTATTGTTATAACAAAATATAAAGAAGCCTGTGAATATTGCGTTAATTATTATGCAACCAATTTGCATGTACGCTAATACAGTAAATAAACTACCTTCCTTCCCTATCTACAGAATATGGCGGAATATTATCTCAGGGGAACTTTGGAGCTATATTATGTATCTACGCAATTACCTTGTGAATTACTTTAGGAAGGAGTTGAAATTTTTACCTTTTAAGTTTATGATAAAGAGTAATAATGTAGAAAACATTATATTAAAGGATAGCTTCTGCAAACAAAAAAGAATACACAATGAACCATATTTCTCGTGTTTTATTTTTTAATTTTACTGGATAGACAACAAAGGCAGAACAAACCGAAAACGAAAACATAGAATTAAAATAATAACAAAAAGAGCGTGTGTGCACAAGTGTCAGACGTGAAAATTCTTTGGCAAGATTCAAAGATAGCAAAATCGTCGCTTTACTTCGTCGTCCATGACGTGACGGTATTGCCTGGCCTTGAAAATTTACCCTCAACGCGCCTAAAAAAGTTTCATTTAAAAAAACACAGAAAGCAAACAGGCAAACAAAAAAACGAATGCTACTTATATTTCTCGTATGCGTTCAATCATCAGCCCTATTCCTAACACAGAATTTCCGTTTCAAAACTAAAAAGTCCGCCCTCAAACGTAAAAGCACATAAAACTTTGGCAAGTTACATTAGTCGTTTGTCTAGGAAGACAAATGGTGTTTGTTCTTCAAATTGACTTAGAGTTTGATGCTTAGCCTCTTATGTGAATTCACTTTGTTACATTTTGCAGTACGCTCTGTAGTTTCGAGTTGTGGGTGTACTTTAGACTATATTTAGTACTGAATTATAAAACATTATATATGTAGTTGCAGAATTGGGTCAGTACTGTGCTGGAAAGTTACTCCAGGATAGAATCGATGTTTCAATTGTAGCAGATTGAGAGCAGTATGGCATGTGTGACAGAAATATCCAAATTTATATCTTCACTGTGTTCTATATACCTCTATATCGATCGAAATGATTTTCAATTTTGTTTAAAAATCTACAAAAACATATGGAGTTTCTACCAATATTGAGGGTGTAAAAAATTCAGCATTTATCCACAAACATATATCCGGGCTTAAAGGCCGGTTCAAGGACTTTACCTCTAACTGAAACGCTAATCGAATCCAGAAACTTTGAGTTTTAAGTCTTAAATCTGTTATCTATTGTCAAAATATCTTTTCTGAATATTATACTTTAATATAAGTTAGATGGGAATATAATCATGTTATTATAATATCCATTTTTTTGTTTAAATAATTATTTTCCCGTCCGTGATGATACTGCTCTACGGGTGATTTAAATAAATCTCGCTGTTTGAATTAAAAACGTAATTTCATATTATTTCTCAGAAAAGAAAATTATTTTTTCTTTGCTACATTGGAATTATAGATATTTTCATAAAGATGAAAGCGAATACAATTAGAGATATTCGTAAAACATGTATTGTAACACTATAATTACGCAAAGGCCACTTATTTTTCTGACATAAAGCAAAAGCAAGATATTTCACTCACGCCTCAAATTATCATTTAATTACATGCTATCAGAGAATTTATTACAGTACCGTTACGTAGCCGAAAAAAACAACATTTTTATAAAAAGCGACAAAGGCAACACATTTAATCCAAGCTTAGGGCTAATCATGCGTCAGCCTATACGGGTCAGAGATCGCTCATAGTTAATCGGGGTAATCCATTTAACAGACAAGTCTACAATGACCAGCCAACGGTGACCCCTCGGCCCGACATTCTTTGTACATGAAAGAAATAAAACGAACGAGCCTCGCCGCTCCAAAGGGATCTAGGTTAAATGGTGACGGTTTATCAGGTCGTAAATTTCTGCGGGTATCTAGCATCAAGCTGTCCATAAGCCCTTACAAAAATTTCACGGCTAAACGCTCTGTATATTTTAGGCTTGATAAAGTATCGGCTATTTTTATACGTCGTTTTATAGCGTAGGCGTACAAGATATATATAGACATAATTAATTTGTGTCTGAGAAGTGAATCTCGAACCGTTTTACATAAAAAACAAACAAGAGTTTTAATCTAGTTTTAGCTTGCTTTGAGTTATGAACATCAATTTATTAACTTAACCTTTAAAGGCTTAAATATCCAACATACAAATATAATCATGTAAGGGCTGATTTTTCAATCCTTGATTAAAACTTATTCGTCGAATAATATATATATATATATATAAAACTACCATTTTAAAAACGTATTCTAATTGCCCGTATTTGACAGTTTACGTGACATTTTAATATTATCGTGTACTTACTTTATTGGACGGATAAGTTTTATCCAAGCATTGAAAAATCGGCCCTAAGTGTTACATTATTGTTAAATAATAAAATACAAGAACGTAGACCAATACGAAATTTGGGTGGTTGTGACTGAAACATTCAATGCGGGTGGGTCAAGTGCGATGTCGTTGTTGAGATGCATTGAACATGAGATTTTAAGTTTAACGTTTCTTGAAAGCGCTTCAGAAGGTTACATTTTTCTATTTTCGTCCTTTTCAAGCGCATTTAAAACTGTATTTGCATCTCTTCTTGTAACATACTTGAAAGCGGTCATTTGTTTTACAAAACCCATATGAGTTAGAACATTTTCAACATAATATTAAATGACGAAATTTTTATGAAGAATCACCTTTTACATATTTGATAATATTTACATTTTATGTAGTAGGTCATTATACATAATATAAATAACATATTATCATTAAGAATTGTGCATATAATATTATGTATGACATATCCTACCGAAACCCCAATTATAAAAAAAACACACATGACATCACGCAATACATGAAGCCCCAAGTAACAATAACACAACAATATTCCGTTAACAAAGCATTTCTATCAAAAACTAATTCAATTTCCGCATGGCAACAGGACATAAACAACCACACCCCGTATTTTATCATTGACTTGATTTATATCGCCAAATTAATTTTGCTTTCAGTAGATTGTTTTTGAAGATGGATAAGCTTTGGGTCAAGTTAAATGCCTGTATTTTAAAGATAAATTTACACTTCACTTTATTAAAGCTAATTGGAACGGTTCAGGGTGTTTTGAATGTATAATTTATTATTTTATGGTATGGTATTATTAATTCAATCTATAATTGTATACCATGGCTCATTTTTTACATAAACTTTGAGAAATGGAACTTCGTTAAATGAAAATAACTAACACCTTGGAAGACTGTAAATAAAAACAAAGTAAAAGGAGCAATATTATGTATATTATTTATGTATTAACTTCAGATATTATGGTACCTATATAAAACATATATTTTAAATTTCACTTAGTTTTGTACCTAACTCAAGTAACGTTGAGGGAATTATGGTATAAGCACTTATTTAGATAAAAAATTAATTACAAGTTCTCCATACATCTTTTTAGTTATATACCTAAGTATTATCTTTACCGTAGTAAAATTTAGTTTATGATACCTTAGAACAATATTCAAGCCAACTATTAGAGGATTTAAATCACCAAAATTAGTTATTTAGATAACGACTCAGCACAATTAATGTTCCTACGAATATTCGGCAAAGGTAAAACGTTTGCAAATTAAGCTATTATTGAGATGTATGTTCAAAGTTAATAAAGTTATTCGCTGGAACAAGTAAGATAATGATCAAATGGTTAAAGCGCGCTTAAACATATAGTCACAGATAATATATTAGTAGCTTATTATATACGTTAGCGTTCGCAAATAGTTTTTGTTGTTGAATTTTGGGGAAATAATGAAATAGTTATTATAACTGTATCCGAATAATTATTGTTTCAAGAATCCTGTAGTTTATATGTCATGATAGAATGAAATTTATAGACTCACTAACAAACTAAAATTCGCATAAAATTGAACGAAAACAACATTCAAATCTTAATATATATAAATCTCGTGTCACAATGTTTGTCCTCAATGGACTCCTAAACCACTTAACCGATTATAATAAAATTCGCACACCATGTGTAGTTCGATCCAACTTGAGAGATAGGATAGTTTAAACATGTAGGTACCACGGGCGAAGCTGTGGCGGACCGCTAGTAAACTAAAATAAACTTTAAATCCTGCAGTTTCAGGTTTCTAACTGTCTTCAAATCAGAAAAGTTATAAATATGCGAAATGTATCTGTCACATGCACGTCTAAACTCTTTAATAATACAAACAACAAGTTTTATAAAGCTATTTTGTTTGTGACATTAGTTGAAGCAAAACTGTATGAAACTAGGCCAGACTATACCACGTTAGCATAAACTGATGTATAAGTTTTTACTTATAGTTTTAGTATGTAGTTACGAAAACAACTCTTAAAATGTTCCATTTTAAATGACACTTAAAAATTGTGTAAAATATTTTTACTAATAAAAGTACTTAATATTATTAATAGGTACTCACAGTTCTTTGTGGTTTTACCCGAATGGAATTCCATAAGCCAAAGCTTTTTTTGCTCTACTTTTACACTTTAGGATTTTTTTTTCGTAAAAAATGTTATCTTTGTACAAATGACAAACCAAACAGACAAATTGTGGTGTTTTGTAATATTAGTGTTAATTATTTATTACAACTTTATTCAACACTATTATTATAGCTATTGTATAATTATATCTATTCGTCATTAAAATTATAATCTCATTTAATATTTTGCTCAGTATTTTACTTATATGTTACCCAACAATACGCCAAAAATGTTTTCGTTTCACAAACACTAGGTTTGTAGGAAAATGCACGAATACAAAGCCGTTTTCGTGATTATTTTGTAAAAGCGTTGTATAACGCACTAGCTATGTTTACGTTATTTTATGCCTCACCTATATTCTAAAGATAAGTACAACCCGGCATTTATCCGAGGTTCTAATTTTCGCACCTTATTGGGGCGTAAAATATATGCTAAGGATGTCTCTGCATGCTTTTAATCCTTTTATGCATAATGTGAATTTTTCTATATAAACTTTTAATGTGAGATTTTTCTTTATAAATGGTTGTTAGTAACAGAGTATTTGAATAAGACACTTTTCTTTTAAAATTTTTATGTTCAATGTTAACGTTTGATATTATAATTCATGGAAAATATTTATTTTATTATGAATTTTATTTTATATTTTAAAATATAGTGAATGTTTGTTATCTTTAAATTATGTAGGTACTTTATTAAGCAGTTGTATTGTTTAAAACATAATTATATTTTTGTTAAAAATGTATGTTAGGCAATTATGTACTTACATAATGATGACCCTGTTTGGTATTGGTGTATATTGTATATTATGTAGGTATAGATAACTCCTCTGTGCTCTATTAGCAAATCTAACCATAACATTAGGCAACATCAAAGTCCGAACCATTCTGCACTCCCAAAGAAGAACAAATCCAACGAAGCGAAATATAAATTAAACGGAAAAACATATCCCTTTTCCGCGTAATGCAGAGGGAAACCAACCTCGTAGAAACGGACCCTCTAGTTAAGGACCCTTACATAAACTTAACAAAGGTGCTAACGTTAGGGACCATGTGTAGCAGACAGGTAACATAAATTGCTGAACCCTTTTACTTCGCAAATTACAAAAGTGGATCGCTAATGATGTCAACCGCCGATCTTGGGTGAGATTAGAAGTGTACCAGAATGTTCCTTACGGTTGTCATTCTTCTAAATTATGTGAGGAACGTGTGGTTACATTCCAACGTGTGATATGTGTTAAAAGAGAAGCCTTATTTCTAAAGTAAACAAATAAGCCTATTCTTCTTAATTAAAGATCCGATATTTTGTTGGCAAACAACAGAGGAGATATTTAAAGAATTATTACATGATATCGTTCATTTTAATCTATCTTGAATTTTAGCTTAGCGTTAGCATTACCATATCTTAAAATAAGATAATTTAAAATTACAGTTTGTTAAGTTTATGTTAAAATTTAATTAGGCACAATTTAATACACATTCGACTATAATATAGTTCTATACACAATCTATGAATGTCAGCGAACATAAGTGAGACCTAGGGTGTGATTTTAGTATTATAATAGTCAATTTCAGTACTATGTCGAACTCGAGTCTCAAGTGTATGTAGAGAAAATTAAGCTAGAGCTTCCATTGCAATTCATGTGTGGGTTTTGCTAGATTAAAGGTTAAGAAATATAGAAAGATAATAATTAATAGTGGTAGTAATAACTGAACTGTAAAATAATTTGATGTGTAGTAATGTGACAAAAATAAATTGGGACCTATTTATCTTAAGTTTCAAGATATCCATTTGAAAAAATATGATTATTCTAAAAAGGAAAATTTAATATTGTTGCTTGTTTGTCATCTAATAGTAGGTAAGAAGGTTAAAGGTACCTATTTCTGTTAATGTGATTGTGATCATTTATTTCAGAAACCGGATTTGCTCTGAAGTTTCAATTATTTTTCTTTTGTTTCAGAACATTCTGGAAGGTTAAATTCGGAAATGCGCTGACAAGGATTTTCCAAAATGGCCGCGGGCGCGCTTTTAATATTGGCGCTTTTCTTTACCGCTGCTGCAGCTAAATGCACTACGTAAGTATTATTTCATATTAGACGAATAACATAATTATTAATTTTTAGTTAAATAAATAGAGTTATTATTTTTTACGAAAAATTAAAAACCACCTTCAAATTGTCAGAACTTACCAAATTAAAAAGGAATCACATGGCAGACACCAGCTTTCAAATATGGAAATAATTATCGAAATCCGTTCAGCCAGTCAAAAGTACAAGTCAAATTGAAGTCAGTTAATAAAAGGGGATCAAAGTTTGATTTTAAGGTTGTTTATTTTATTTTATTTATTTAGTCTTTATTGCTCCAAGAAAGTTACAAAAAAACTTAACCTAAGAATACATTTAAACAATTGGCGGTCTTATCGCTATGCAGCGATTTCTTCCAGACAACCAGACGTACGGAGAGTTGTTTTAGGTGACAGGACAAAATATTTCTTCTAATTCAACGAATATCTTGTACGATAACATTCAAATGAATATTAAAAGTATGGATTCTGTCTTCTTTCAATAATAGAAAAAGTTCTTAGTTATTTCTTCGCTTGTTATAAAAGTTATAAGAATCACAAGCGAAGATTTTTATATGAATGATGATTCAGTATACAATCGAGACATTATTATTTATATTTCATTATAAATTATGTTTAATGGTTCTGTTTATAGTACGCAAATAACTTCCATTTGCTACCACTCAGTTCTAAAAACAAAAACAACATCACTTTACTCTTTCATTTTTAAAATGAGCTCACAATAATCTGAATTATCTTTTCATAAAACATTTAAAATAATTCACAAATGAGTCTCTTTGTATATTTTTCGTTCCAAATATTATAAATGGTTAAAACGTGTACTCGACCTTCTAAAACTGTTTCATTTCATGAAAGTGAAAACGTGTCAAGGAACCGTGATGTTGATGTGCGATGTATCTGAATCCAAACGTTTTAATGATGCAGGCCGAGCTGTGGCACGAATTTCTATTTTTTATCTCAGCTGTATTTGAGACACTTTATTTTAAAAGTTAAGTTTATTTTAGTTTAAAACTAACACTTTAAATTGTATCACACTACGTAAACGTGAATTTTAAGTGCAGTTAGAGTTAATTTTAAATTGTGTTACTGTGAATTTAATGTTTTCTGTTTAACTTATTTTTCTTTCTATATAATGCATTATTCTTTCTTTCTATATGTAAACATAAGGTCAGTTTTCCGACGTGATAAATTTAGGGTTTAATTTAGCATTACTGTTTCTGGTTAAAAGCCAAGACTTATACTATTATGATAGTTCTTAGGTGACCTTTGAAACACAGCATTTCCGCTGCTGACAAGACACTCTTCAAACGACTAGCCGCCATTTACACTACTTAACTCGACATAAATAGCCACATATTTATTTAATAGAGAAAATATATTTTTTATTCAAATACATTTGGCTCGAACTATCTGTCCAATTTCCTCAACATCACAAATAATTCCAACAATATCCTCTTTACAAAGTGAACAATACTCTTAATTGCGTCTTATTAAATCATTGTCTTGTTTGGTGAATAAGGGGAATGTCAAAGGTATCAGAATTACGATGACAGCTGAGTCTCGACTTGAGAGGCTGTATCATTAGAGCTTTCCATCAATCACCAAAAAGCGCTGACTGTAGCCAATAAAGTCACGGACATAACGGTATAATGAGACAGTTTGAAGATCGTTACAAAATTATGAAATAAGAGGCCTTTGTGCGTATTTTTAAATACGTACAAAGGCCTACGTTGCAAAAGTGCAAAAGGGAATTTTTAAGAAGTGTTGATAGAGATAGCTTTCTATCCTAGAACTTCATTTTATATTTAGGCAATGTTCTATTGAGTTAAAGTACTTGTTCATCGGTATGAGCCTTCTGTTAACACAAATTATATTTATGTCATAACTAAATTTATAATAGTCACGTACGTTCATATACAAATTTGCTGACTGAGCTATCTGTATTTTATATTATTATGTAAATTTTGTACAATTCCATTCAAATCCCTAATCATCCTTATTTTATATTCGTGACCATATGCATGTAATTGTTGAGGATTCTAATAGACAACGTGTGTTGCTTACTTGCTTACCATTACGTAAAACCACTTGGCTCTATCTATATAGAAAATCTGTACTATTCAATGTATTAAGAATTTTAGTGCAAATATATTAAGTTCCAAAGTCTATTGATACCGAGTTAGTTACCTCAGGGTAATGAAATCGCTACATTGTTCAAAATTCTCAAATAAGCCGCGGCACTCGTGAAATAGTTAAGACGTCGTTAACACAATGACTACGACACAAAATTAGCCTCAAGCCCCATTGTTTGCAAGTCGTATCACGAGGCCTTTGAAAAATGATCATCGTCAAAGTTTCTTGGCCATCATAAAATTTTAGGGCACCCGCGCACTCTAATGAAACCGGCTCCAAAGTTACAGTTTTTCGATGAAATTTCATATCATTTATTATACTCCTGTCTTTGTCATGTAAAACTGTAGTGTTTGATAAATGTATGGTTAGGTTTGCTTTGTTAGGGGACTGTAGTTATTTTAGTTTAAACGTAAGCTATAATATTATTCAAATAAATTCAGATCCAAAGCTTTTAAAGGCACACTTTTACAATTAGCCAGTTATTTCACCGTCCTGACGATTACCGTTTTTTTCTCTTTTAATAAATATTTTTCCATTGTTTACTTTTACTGGTAAAACAAATAACTGCAACCATTAAAACGTTTTTCGTTTTATTTTAATAAATACTGCACAGTTTACACACTTCGTAATAACTGTTACGCGTGTTCTTTACTTTTTAATCATTGTGATAAAACTCAAACCAAAAATAATTTAATTAATTCAATTATTTATGATATACAGAGCTTTATAATAAAATCCACATATAACAAGGTTTATTTCCGAGCTCAAAAATAATTGGGATTTTATTTTTAGGTAAAACGAAACGTGACAGAAAGTCTCTTTATTAAAATGACGATCAAAGGGAAAAAACACGTTACATCGACTTCAAAGTAGCTTTATGGAACCGTATAGACTGTCTTGTAAACTTTGTCTGGTATTCAAATTAATACCCAAGATTATAAGTTATTTAATTATTATTTGGGAAATGAGTGATTTTGGTATAAATTTTTATATTTTTTCTTTTACGCTAAAATTAAAATATAGGTATCATACAAGGTGCTGGTAGCTCATTGCATAAGAGTTAGAATGCTATGAAATACATATAAAAGATATAAGAAAAAGTGTAAATATTACATTACATCACAATGTTACAAAGTAAGAAATTGCTCTACATAAACCACCTAGAACCATTTTTAAGCCACATATTTTTAGTACATTCGAGACTTTTAATATGTTCCTGATCCAATTCCTAATATAGAGTTAATAACTGGATGTTGAGCGCCATCTGGCATGTTCCAAGCCACAGAATGAATTGTATCTTGCCAATATTCGGCGTTCGTTTGGATTTGTTATTGCCATTCCTGTTCTAATGGCGGGAAAAGTTACGTTATGGATTCCTTCCTATTGGATTAGGAATTGTTAAAAATGTTTGAGAAATTGGTCTTCAGAATAAAGTGTTGTTTGGTTTATATTGGGCATAATATTGTGAAGACGTCAGCTAGGTTTCTATGTTTACGACATGCTCAATTAGGCCGGGAGATATTGACACAAAATTTCGAGTCATTTGTGGCGGTTCTACAGGGGTCTTAGTACGCAATGACAAATTTTGTGTCAATATCTCCCGGTCTAAATATAAATATAAAGTAATGAAAATATTTTATATTTACGAACTATTAAACATATTTAAACTAAGGTTAATTTTAATAATTAAAGTCCGATTACGATATGAAAACAACAGCGAGAATAATTGTACCAATCAAACAAAAGACATCAAATACAATTAATGCGTCAGTTGAAATAATACAATAATGATTTGATTGGAAAATTTCATGAAACAAAATCGTTATCCTATTAAAATATATAAATAATAAATAAGCTCTTACTGAAGAGATATTAAAAATATTCCGAAAGTAATAATCCGTTAATCCGGATACTATACAAAATACATAGACTACCGATATTCTAGATAAGATAAGCTTTTTAAAAACAACTCTATAAATCCTCTACAGGCGACTGAAAGCGTGGCAGCTCATTACGTCTTAATGAATTATTCATTCCTCCCACCGACCCACTGGCCTTAGCATTTGGCTCAAAGAATTAGAGACGACAGGATGGTGCAACACTTCGTGTACTTTTATCCACAAGATTGCTACAGTTTAACGTTAATGCAGACTTGGTATGCTTGTGATGGTCTTGACGCTTAAATCTGTAATAGTTGACGAATTAATGTATGTATATTTTTTCTTATAGATTTAATTTTTTTTAATGTAGCCCGATATATATTTAGATCATTACAATATCAATTTAAATTGTTAGCTCATTCTTCTTAATAATAACTAACGATTAAACAACTACCTATTACTGATCCCCATCATAACATGTAGTAATTGTTAATAAACTAAAAAAATTTAAACGGTTAACATAATATGCGCTATCTAGTTCCCACACATCTATGCATTGGCCCGTCTTGCTGTTTCACTTTTGTAGGCCGTGTAAACAGAATCTTAGCGTGATTAGACCTTTTGTAGGCTTCGGAGCTTTGATGAACTGTTCTAAATCGAGTTTATGAATAACTGAATGAGTATCCGCTGATAACTTCCTTTTATGTAAGCTTACCGTGTCGAATTATTATGTGATCTTTGCTCCTTAGACAGCGCTAATTTAGAAGATGTATTTAATAGAGTAATAAGGGCCGGTTACACCACTTGCTGATACTATGAGCTTCATAGTATAAATAACAAATTTTAACGATTATTTTCATAC
The DNA here is from genome assembly GCF_061535455.1 of Colias philodice. Lineage (NCBI taxonomy): Eukaryota > Metazoa > Arthropoda > Insecta > Lepidoptera > Pieridae > Colias > Colias philodice. The sequence continues at coordinate 9,056,712 of NC_143090.1, forward strand.
ATTATCTGTCCTTATCTAACTGATAGGTTTAACAGGATAATTAAGAAAACTGTGAAACCAGAAGTAAACATTTTTGCATCCTGAAAGTAATTTTTATAATAATAATAATAAATAATAAAAATACTTTATTGTACACACAGAATGAGGTTCACAGAGAGACAATAAAAAACAGCAAAAGAGGTTAAGGTACAGTAGGCGGTTATGTTCGTTTAGTTTCAACTTTGCTATTTTATATGTTCTGCATGACGAAAATAGGTATCCTAGATGTTAGATTACCCCATCTTATATTAAAAATGGTTAGCCATTGTGAAGATATAAACAGTTCTTTCGCTAATCCTTATAAATCTTGCTGGCATCGTGCTACCGCCTCTCATAAATCCCAAACGTGCTGCATTCCCAGGAAATGTTCCATTAGAATGTGTCCATGAGATTTATTTTCACACTATTTTGATAAAAATTGTATGTACATATAATAAACCAAGATTACACCTAATAAAAACATAATACATGATATATATGCTACACACCACGTGCAAAAAGGCAACTAAACTTAGTGGTGACTCTATTTCGTGAATATTTTTATACCGTGACATCGTAGTACCCAAAAAATACGAATAAGAACTGGTTATTTTTATGTTAAATTATTTTTTGTTATATATTTTTATTTAAAATGAAACGTTCATCTATTTTTATTTTCAATTAGAATATATATTTTATACAAAGGTGCTAATGTTTTTATGTGTGAAATTAAACGATATCATTTTAATTCTATTAGCATGCTGTTCGAAAATAATTTGAATTAATATGTAATATTATTCGGCTAATTTTTATTACAACAATACGGAATAAATAAAGGTACCTACATTATAATATTATTTTGTTTTAGCGTATATTAAATTACAAAGTTAAATTAACTTATTAAGTATATCATGTTATATTCGTGTTAAGTGCAATTAATTTGTATAATTTACTGAAATATGTTTCATGTAAACCTAAAACTATCATTTTCAAGCCTTGAATTAAACTCCGTTTAGAAGCTTTTTTTATCTGCCCGCGTCATCGTTAGGCTAAAAACCCACAATTATTAATATTTTTGATTAGCTGTGCTCCGCGGTTTTGCCCGCATTGCTCCGCTCCTGTTGGTCTCAGTGAGATGCCTATAGCCTTTCTCGATAAATGGGCTATTTAACATCTAAAGAATTTTTCAAATCAGACCAGTAGTTCCAGAAATTAGCGTGTTCAAACAAACAAACTAACTCGTCACCTTTATAATAATATTAATAGTATAGATATAACTCTAAACACTTAAAATTAACCCTCTCAATCACTATAAAAGCTAAAAATCAATCAATCCGTTTACACTACAGAGCGTGCCAAAGAATTCACACAGTATATTACACTCAACAAACAATCATTTTTCAGGTACACAAAATCGGGTATAAAATGTCAGTTCCGAGCCTTAGGCAACCTTGGGTTCATTTTTTCTCATACAACCAATTCTTATTTATACCTTCATTCGTATTTACCCTGCCCATATTTACCCGTCGAATATCGAACAATCAACATACTTAGACCCTAATATATTCCAGTACTGGTGTAAGCCACTTGAAAAGATCGTTATTTCCCAGATATTAGATTGTATCTGAATTATTTATTTCTTGCTTACAGGAATATTTTATTTAGATTTGTGGACTTATCTGGGAGAATAATAAGCACGCTTTGGTCAATTGATGTAAAATTTATTTCAAAGAAATATACTATTTTGAAAGAAAGAAAAGGTATTTATTGCCAAAACTTAAATGAATTTAAGATAGTGTTCAAATGAGGCAAACGGACACAGCCTCTGTAGAATGCTGCATGTAATAATTTTGTATTTGCATTAGTTGTTTAATGAAATGTTTGTGGTTTACTTATGTATCTATATGCATATGCTCAATCTATTTAAGATTTTATGAAATCCAGACTTGCCAGTAAATGTCGATAAGTAAAACGCTATCTCATAATTAATTTAATCATTACTTTATGCCCTACCTACTCGATTATTCCGAACATTATATGCTTAAAAAGTTCATTCTATTTTTACGATCGTGACCATTCCTACTTTAAAAAAATAAACAGTATCCCGCTACTTAACAACTAACCACGGAACATTCCGCTAAATTCTGGAACATTCTAAATACCTACGTGAGGACGTTTAAGCTCACGAGGCAGTTTCAGTCCGGCCTTTGCGGTTTTATGCGGAGCCTTTGGCGCCCTTTGTGAGTGTCAATAGCTTTTGAAGCAACACTCGGGCTACTTTTTAGTGCCAATATAGAAAAAATTATTATTGTGTGAATTTAAAACGAAAATGTTAAACATGGAAATAGTACTCGAAGTAGTGAGTTAATTAAATTATATTTTAAAACCTATTTTATAAAAACAATACTAATGTCGTTTTGTAGTGTAAAAACTGATATTTATTTACAATTGCGACAAAAGTGCTATAAAAATTCAGTCAGTCATGAAGCAGGTTAGATGAATACCATTTAAATGTTAGTGTCCTTGAGAAACGACGTGAAAAGAAAAATCTTTATGTCTTGTTGATTTAAACTACATTAAACTTTTTTAATCAGACGTTGGTTACGTAAATTTCATTCACTAATCGAAAACTAAAAACCCGTTAAACTGAAGTAAAAGCTACGTCAAGAGCCTACAAGTAATATTAAAATATAATATTATAACCATCTATTAAAAATTCAAGGCAAGTCAAGCAAATATACCAACCGAGTCATAAGTTGCGAAATTATTCATCCAATTACATTACATTATCCAAACATTATTCTCTTGTGAATAACCTTTTTTACAAAAAATGCAGCTTTCGACTAAAGCAATCTTTCTCAAGGGATTCGTATCGATTATAGAGAGTTGGCAAGTGTCCATTTGCGAATTGCTAACGTTGAAAAATATTGTTCAGCTAGAGCAAAGCCAAATTTAATTTGGGATTCGCGATTGATTTTTGGTGTTTCGTCTGCATTTTAATCCACTCAATTATGGGAATGGAAAACGGATTATGCTGCGTTTTCATTGTTGCTTATTTTGTTGAATGATTGATTTGCTTTTATTATACGGTTTGGAGATATATTCAAGTTCAGATGTAGTATTTGAGTTCATTTTTAAAGTTATTGCAGATTCGGTATAAAATTGTATCAGCTCTGTTTATTTAAGGGGTCTTGCACAGTTTATAAAGAGAGGCAACGTTACTGAGTCTAAACTTATAACGTTAATTCATTATTAATTAAATTAACAATAATTGGCATTTGTGTGGTATTTCACCAAACTTTTTGTTACTTCGTTCATAAACATAAAGTGATCAATTCGTGAATATTGTATTAATCAAGAATAAAGTGGCTAAGGCGTGTTTTCTTTTTCTAATACAAATGTAGGCACTTATTTTAATCTCGGATCAAGTCTGGACGTTTGAAAGCCACTCCATTTTCGCTTAGTCGACGAGTTTTGTGTTCGCCATTTCTAAAAACGTTCAAGATCGGTTGTTTTGTTGCAATGATGTTCGTCGATTTTTTGTTTTTGTGAATTAAATTATTTTTTTTTCTTCTAAGGAAATATGACATATTTGTTTCTGTACCTATCTGTTTTGTTTTCACACTAACTCCTATTTTATGTGTTTCATAAAATTAGAAGTAGTCACATCCAAGGCAACTTTCACTGGAGCAATTGTGAGAATTCGTTGAAATCTCCAAAGATTGATCTGAAAATAAAAAATAAAAATCCTTAATACAAATGTGTATTATAAGTGATATCTATAACTGGTATAAACTATTGTTAATTTTAATCTAAGAAAATAATAATAATTTTATTGATAGTGCCTCAGATTAAATATACCTACTTATTATTATAAAGCTGAAGAGTTTGTTTGTTTGAACGCGCTAATCTCAGGAACTACTGGTCCGATTCGAATAATTATTTCGGTGTTAGATAGCCTATTTATCGAGGAAAACTATAGGCTATTTATCATCAAGCTAAGACCAACAGGAGCGAAGCCACGCGGGAGAAACCGCGGAGCACAGCTAGTAAATAATAAACACACAGACACTACAGCATCAAAGGAGAATTTGTGAGATGCATAATAGTTTGTTATAAGTTCAAGGTATAATAAAGGCAACTGCTTCTGGGATTTCAAAATTACCGGCTCTTAGTTCATTAACAATGTTAATAGTTACTGCAAAAGTTTACCATAGGTACAAGGCTAGGGATTACAGGCGAAACGTAATGAGATGCTTTTGCTGAAACAAAATGAATATAAAGGTTTTTATACACTTCCAGTATCCAGTCTGGATGTTTCGGATCACTATAAAAAAAGTCGCTTTCTCTGTCTCCATATGTATGCTCAAATCTTTAAGACTACACAACGGATTTTGATGCGGTTTTTTTATAATAGATAGAGTGGTTCAAGAGTAAGGATTTAGTATATAATTTATATACTAAAACCTTACTCTTGAAAAAATATAATAAGACAAAGCGTGAAGCCGCGGGTGGAAAGGTTGTTGTATGATAAACGAGAATATGATTACAGTGACGTCTTCTACAATGACTACTACAATTACCTTTTATTCATCATAATGTGGTTTTATAAAACAAATTGAAATTGGCTTACATGTTATAAGAAAGATAAAAATAATATAATATGTAGTTTAGTTAAACATTGACCCACTTAGTGTAGAGAAACAAGTACAAACGAAGATGATACGTCCCATCCGTCCCCTGTGTATAATATTTGTACGAATACAGCCTGATTGTATGTAACTGAAGCCAATTGACACGATCTTGAAGTTTGTCAATAGGCAGGAAACAGCGCGATCGAAGGGAATAGCTTGGAATAGCTCAAATTTTATTGGTACGCATGTATTATTGTGACAAATAGGAAAGAAATGTAAAAGGCAAGTTTTTTTATTAAATATCCTACTAGTAATATTATTAATGCGAAAGTTTGTGAGGATGGATAGATGGATGTTTGTTACTCTTTCATGCAAATATTACTGCACCGATTGCAATTAAATCTGGTATGTTGGTAGATGAAGACCCAGAATAAGACATAGACTATTTTTTATCCCGTAGACAGTAACGGGAACTATGCGGGTTATACTACAATGATATACATTACAATAAAAAGGACTAAAATGTTAGAGAAAGATCGGATTGCTTAAGTTGTGATATAATCTATGGCAGTAAGAGTAAAGTTAATAGAAAATAATGAAAATAAACATGAACAAGACAAAGGTACGATTACAAGCGCCGTTAAATAAATGATTAAATTTATTGTTACGAGAGTCCCACTCGAGGTGAAAGGTACACGGAACTTCAGATAAATTATTAATCTATTACTGGTAGAGTAACCCTAAAGTATTTGTACTTATTTGACGAATATAAGCCAATCCAGAGTACAGATGCGATTTAAATTATAATACGAATATAATTACGTCTCATGAAACTTATGAATCTTTAAATATTTTAATCAATAATGTACAATATAAAAAAATATCATTTAAAAATATAGAAAAAATACGTGTAGTTAAATATGTTTATGGCCGTTTTTAATATTGTAATAAAGATATTGTATTTTAAAAATAAGTTTATTTATCAAACGAAGATACTAAATATAAAAGGACATCGTGGTACCTATTTTGTTTGATGTTTTATAAAAAATATAGTTCACAACATACTTTTAATAATATATTTACTCCTTTTTAAACCTGCAACGAGCGATGGCCACTAGTTATTAATATTAATAGTTCGATCTAAGCTAACATTATAAGCTTTGCAAAAAGCCTTTTTTAATTTATTAGCTTTTTATCAGCATAAATTATTTCAACGTAGGTTTCAATAGGTATTATTAATAGTTAAATTAACCGCATTCGTATAATTTAAACAAGTAAAACATATTTTTTTAACGAAATTATGTATTGTTTATGCGTTTTTGACTTTCACATAGGTATAATTAATTTTGCCTTCAGTTTTCCAATAATATTACATATAATAACTACTAATATTACCGAGGTATTACGTCTTACATAACAAATAAAGTATCAGTAAAATCTCATAAGATAGAGTTATTTGTACTTTATTTATTTTTAAAGTGAAACTTTTATTACATCGTCTCAAACTTTTTGGTCTGTGTAGCGCATGTCGCGTGACGGTCGAACCGTACGATAATTTTGTGCCTAAGTTTCACTTTTACCGTGGTTTCATAAAACCACACAACATTTTTTTTCTTAATAGTCAGATAGGCAGACAAAACCGCACTTAATTATATTCCTATCCGCTATCGGCTATGGAATAATCTAGAAGTATTCAAAAGCGATATATCAGCAAACCCAGTATCACCATAAGCAGTGTTCAAAATAAAAAGCCTCTTGTCTTAAAGGGACAAATCCTTGACGGGATGTATTATGTCGAACCCGGACCCTCGTCAAGTGACGTTAACCAAGCCGTTAGACCTTTAAAACCGACATTGGCATTTTATTGTTTTTTTTTTTCTATACACATACTTTTTTTCATTATGACGCGTTTAAACGACTTTTTAAGGATTTTGGTTGGTTCTGGGTTTAGAGCGATTGATCTTCGTTGCTTAAATTTTAATTTTAACTTTAGTCAGTTGAGATGTGTCACAAGAAGGGTGCACTCACACACATCAGTCACCGTCAAGTCACCGATGACTGATCGGTGACGGTTTGTGTACGTATCCACAAACACCAGTCACCGTCATGTTGTCCGTCAGTCACGTCGCCGGTTTGACTGAATCATTGAACACATACATCAGGTTAGTGAGTGATTAGACGTGTGTCACGCTAGAGAACATGTAGCAATTGACGGTAGCACGACGCTGACTGAACTGAGACGTGACGGCACCGGGTGAGTGGGGATAAAAGTATGATACATGTATGGAAAGATTATTTGACGTGCCTGACCGGGGACGTCACTGATAGATTTCGTGCCGGCGACTGTCGTGTGGGAACAGAGTCATACTAGAACTATTGATACATATTTTTTTTTAATCCTGTCCGGTGACGTGCCGTGACGGTGACTGATGTGTGTGAGTGCACCCGAAATCTTTCGAAAGAAAAAATGAAAAATCAACAGAAAAAATATGAAAAGTTCCAGTACCAAATCACTTTCTATTTATTATACTTTAAACGTGTTTACAATGTCAATATTTATAAGTACACAAATTAAATAAAATAATGTTTAGATAGAATAATTAAATATCTTTTTTATGTTTTCCATTACTAATTGCTTGAAGTTGAAGTTGACTAGGAAATGTAAGTAGATCCTTATAAATAAGTAACATAAACATTTAATTATCCATTAAACGTGATTTAACTGAGGATATAAAATGGGATAATATGATTACAAAATATACTGAAGAGGGAACAAATTCAGTATTCTGTCCGTAGGTGGAAAATACAACAATTTAGTAGGTACGTGTATGTACACACGTAGCTACTACGCTTCAGATTTGTCGCACTGCAGCGAGGGGATTTCAATATCGTATAGGAGCTACCAACGTTGACAAGAGAGCATTTTAGTATAGTTGGTTCTTTGATATACTGTTCCTCTTGCTATTTCGGTTAGAGTCCGGGCTGTCTGGCTGGTCGCAGTGGTTGCGTTTTTTAGTGCGCATCTCATCTGCACAGGATAATTTCCCTAATTTGAAGTCATTTTTTAACGCGTAATTTTTAATATTTTACCTTTAGATAGATCCATCAATCATAATTTTTTTATTGCAAGACGTTTTTTTCGTTGTTAAATAGGTGCCAGACGCAATTTTTAATTTCGTTTTTATAAAAAATTCAAATTATTTTAGAATGTCTGTAAATTTCATATTATGTTCTTCAAACATAATATAATCTAAAATTAATTAGCCAGACGCTAATTCGATTGTTAAGTATTAAATAATGTGTATAAATAAAAAAAAGTAATGAAGCATGCAGCTCATCAGCTAGTGTATTTTAACTATGCGACAGGAAATAATTGCAAGAATACAATATTATTTACACTTGTTCTTATAAATAAAAGCTAAAATGAAAAACAAAACATAAAAGTGAAAAATAAATTAAAGTTACCATACATTGAAAAGAATGGAATAAAAACTATATCAATGAAGGTTAAACAATTACATTGTTAAATTTAAAAAGCCATCTTCATAATCATCATCATCATCATCTTTCCTCACACTGTCAGAATTATTTATGTTATCGTCTAAGGAATTGTTATTGTTTTCCAATATTCCATCATCTGTAAACAACTAGAAAGTTTGTTTCAATATTGATGTACACACGTACACACACACAACACACACACACCACACCACACACGACACACACACGTGAACACACACACACACGCATGTTTAAGTTTGTATTGAATTTAACTAAAGTAGTTAGCATGAATTTATATAGGTAGGTATACTAACGGTCCGCCCCGGCTTCGCCCGTGGTACCTACATGTATAAACTATCCTATCTCTCAAGTTGAATCGAACTGCACATGGTGTGCGAATTTTATTATAATCGGTTAAGTGGTTTAGGAGTCCATTGAGGACAAATATTATGACACGAGATTTATGTATATATATTAAGAATTAAGATTAATGAATTAATATTGTTATCATCATCACTACATAGTATAAAAAAAGTCGCTTTCTCTGTCCCTATGTCTCTTTAAATCTTTGAAACTACGCAACGGATTTTGATGTGGTTTTTTTAAATAGATAGAGTGATTCAATTGGGAGGTTTATATGTATAATAACATCCATTAAATAGTGGAGAAGTACCTACTGTTATTTTTGAGGTTTCTAATGTGATTACGTAAATAATTACAATTTTTCCACTTACAGTGCAAACGGAGGCACCCTACGAGTTTTATCAAAATACTTAATGTACTAACTACATTGAAAAGGTCTACAGAAAAGTCCGTGATGGTATATGTCTATCTCTTAGGGATAACCCACAATAACTTTTTTTATCATTTACTTTTTACGACAAATAATGGCTAATTTTCGAAGCGATTTTAACCAATACAGCATTAATCCTTAACCAATTAAAGACCTTGAATACATTGTTCATCTAATATAGATCTATATGGCCTTTTACACATGGATTTAAGTGAATATTTTCGAAGATATTACAGATTTAAAAATTGCGGGACGTAGCGTTTGCGGCGGTACCAGCCGGCCGCCCGGCTATATCTACACTAATATTATAAAGAGGAAAGATTTGTTTGTTTGTTTGTTTGATTGTAATGAATAGGCTCATAAACTACCGGACCGATTTTAAAAATTCTTTCACCATTCGAAAGCTACATTATCCACGAGTAACATAGGCTAGGTTTTATCCCGGAAATCCCACGGGAACGGGAACTATGCGGGTTTTTCTTTGAAAACGCGGGCGAAGCCGCAGGCGGAAAGCTATGTTTTTATATTCAACGTTCACAGTTTTTCTGTAGTGTATTTAGCGATTATTGCACCCGTGCGAAGCCAGGGCCGGGCGGGTCGCTAGTTAATATTAGATATATATATTAGAAAATTTAACTTGTATTGGCAACACTGTATTTTGTTTGTGGTTCTTTTTCTTCTTGTACGCGGTGTGTAATGTGTGGTATTAGGCAATGTGCTATTGGAAACAATATACTTAAGTTTATGTAATCGCTGTTTTCATTTAAACCCATAACTTAATAGATAAGTAATAAAAAAATTGTTTTGTATAGAAGATTGTTGATGTACCCTAATAGTTTATTTTTTAGCCTAAGGAATAAAATGTACCAATGGAAGGTACTTGTTCCCACAACACAGGGAATCCTAGAGTAGGAACAATTCAATTTCTATGCATCTTAGGTATATTTTCGAAAAAAAGAAGTTATTTTTTATTGTTATTTAATTTTCGCGGCGGACCCTTTCTATCTCTCTTGCACTTTAAACTATCTCTCCATATACACAATCATCAAATTGTTATACTTACCTACACCTACTTTCACTACGTTTTTATTTGTACATATTTAATACTTAACAATCGAATTAGCGTCTGGCTAATTAATTTTAGATTATATTATGTTTGAAGAACATAATATGAAATTTACAGACATTCTAAAATAATTTGAATTTTTTATAAAAACGAAATTAAAAATTGCGTCTGGCACCTATTTAACAACGAAAAAAACGTCTTGCAATAAAAAAATTATGATTGATGGATCTATCTAAAGGCAAAAGTTTAAAAAAAACGCGTTAAAAAATGACTTTAAATTAAGGATAATTTCCTGTGCAGATAAGATGCGCACTACTGAACGCAACCACTCCGGCCAGCCAGACTGCGCGGACTCTAACCGAAATAGCTAGAGGAACAATATATCAAAAAACCAGCTATACTAAAATGACTTCTTTTTCAACGTTAATAGCTCCCGTACCAATACTTCCAAACAGTTTATTTATTGTACGTAATTTTGTTTAAACCGACCCATTTGATATTTCATAGAACATTTTATTGCAAAAATTCAAGAATATTGACGTCTGGCATAGGATAGTGATTCTGAAGTAATTTTTGAAAGGAGCTAAATAACTATTTACACCATTTATTTAAACAATGTGATTGTTTAATCTTATTACTTCAAAATAAGCCAATAAATGGGTCAAAAAAGAGAATTCTCTCGTTAACATTCTAACTCTATACAGTTCGCTCAACTCTATACTGGATATCCCGGATTTTGTTTTACTATGCTCAATGATACTTAAACTTTTTGACACACTGATTACGTACCTACGAGTAACCTTAATACCAGTTATACAATAAATAAATATGTCACACTCTGTAGTGTTCTACAATGGTCTCCATGTAGAGTAGTAACCAAGCTAACCATACACTCTCTTTACAGAGGTTTCTCAGTTGTGGCACCAGAAGTGGCTGTTCCAGGGAAGACCACAGCGATCCTGGTGACTCTCCACGGCAGAGCTGGTGATGAGGTGGACCCTCTCAACGTGACGGTACGACTCGAAACACAGGACTCCGATAATGACGTGAAGTTGCTTACAAGCGCTAGCCAGATGATTACAGGTGAGGTTATTTTATGTGTGAAGTATGAAATTGGATTGAATACCCGTGTCGCTAAGACTGTAAAACGTCGTCACATTACCAGCTTGTAGACAATTGATTGAGACTACACAATTAAACATAATAATGTTTAATAAATTGGTTTTGAAGAAACAAGATAGATTTTTTTAGGATTGCCATTTATCTATTAACTAACGATTTCATTTCATATAACCTACTCAGTAAATAATAACAGGGGAAACTGGTATTAGTAGTACCATTTTAAAGAAGAGGGGAGTGACAATGTTACTTACCTTTATAGGGATAGAAAATCACTTACATATTATGCCTACAGCAGCTGCAGTATGCATCGTTTTTAGTAATTGAATGATAATTTACAGGTTATATGTTATACTGATATGATAATTATGTTAAACGATATACTAAACTGATAAACGACTATATTTTCTTAGTAACATAGAATGAAAGTATAAAGTATCCTTATCGCGTGTAAAACTAAACCCAACATGTTTTATAAACATATTTCTAGTCATTTATAAACTACCTAATAGAAGTAAAAATCAACCAGAAATATCATTGCAATCCATTTGAAAAGGCAAATGCTCTTTTCATACATTCGCCAAGTGTATATTTCTCTTATTTTCAAATAGTTTTGTACGGTCATTTTAAAAGTTTTCTGCCAATAGATATCGGATGTAGGAAAATTGTTTTGCATTCAGAAATATATAACCATGCATCGGAGGTGTTTCCTTTTCACGTATTGAATTGAAGTGATGCCAAGTCTCTTGTATGTCTTTGAAATGTTTTTTTTTGTTTGACTGCTTTTATAATAGAGCTATATTTTGTGTTGAAAAGTAAATAATATACATTATTTATGTCAAGAAAATCTATACTTAATATTATAAAGCTTAAGAGTTTGTTTGAACGCGCTAATCTCAGGAACTACTCGTTCGATTTGAAAAATTCGTTCAGTGTTAGATATGATAGCCCATTCATCGAGGATGGCTATAGGCTATATTATATCATCACGCTCAGACCAACAGGAGCGGAGGCAGGTGGGTGAAACCGCGGAGCGCAACTAGTTAAAGATAAAACACGAAACAATAACGATTGCTGGCAACTTTCTAACGATAATTCATACCATGATCAGTGACTGTTACATATAATATAAATTTTATTACAATTTTGCCGCAAGTTTTGCATAAATTTATATCGTCTGAGGCCATCAAGGCGGCATTTATCTGGGAACGTAGAACCTTCCGTTGGCAAAGTGTAGTGCACTTTAAATTTAATTCGTCTTTTGTTTCTCTTCTAATACATTTCAAGTCAGTATTATTTTTCGCGGATTATCTTCCTAGATAGAGGTCGGTGAATTATCTTTATTGATTTATAGATAAGATATTATTACATACCTAATATTATTATGAAATATAGATTATCAGTATCAGTATTCACTCAAAAGTAAAAAAGAAGGTTGTAGTACAAAATTACGCTTTATTTCATTAATTACTAGCTAGTTACGTGATATCAAATCAGTAGAAGCCTACTAATCTAGACTTATCTATCTCTGTCCAAATTCATCCAGATCCAATCATAGATTTTTGCGTGAGCAAAAAAAGTCCTTTCATACTTTCGCATTTCTAGTAAACTAGCTGTTTGACAATTTCGTTGTTATTATTATATTTCAGTTATTATCCTTATCCTATGACCTATCCTATGTCTTATACAATTACTACAATCCTAAATCTATTCTATACAAAATTCAGCCATTCTTGAGCTATAAGTGGTGTAACTAACACGACCTCTTTATAATATATTATTTATTAGAGAAAGCAGTATGTGCAACAATTTTCACCAATCATCAATAATAAAACATATCATAATATCAATAACATATCAAATCTCCTAACTTCATAATATGTATCAAAAACAGTATCTTATCAAGTGCAAGAGTTGAATAAAAGCAGCACCGTAGCAATGTAGGGACACACGACACTATCTTGAAGTAGATTAATGTCCTCGAGAGATTGCTTCACGTTGAGAGCAGCCTTATAGTAATTTTAGTTGAATTACTCCGCTGTACGAGCGACTGTTTTGAACTTCACAGGCTTTTGTTTAACGACGTCTGTGATGTTATCGGCGTTAAACTGACGAAATAGTGTGATATTATCTTATGATATTAGATGTAGATGCGCCACTTGCATATTATAAAAATTAGGCACTCATTTTCATTGACAGATTATTTGTCATTATAGCTGACAGATGAGCTATACATATACAGATCAAATCGGTGGTAAATGGTGCAGCTGTCATGACGAAAGGTGCTTCTAGAAGAAGTCTTCTAGAATAAATAAATGTTTGAGTTTGAGTTTGAAGTGCAGAAGTTGGGAAATTACTAATCTTCTAAAATTAATGCTTATGCAATATTGAGACCATAAAAACAATTACAAAAATAATTGTTCAAATAACATGCAATTGAAATAAAACACACTTAACACAACCATTATCCCCTCAACCGATACTAAAATTAACTATTTACACGCAATATTTTCTCATTTACATAATTGTAACAGCAATCATGAATATATTAAACGGCGTATTGCTAATCGCAATAATTTAGGCCCAATTAACGATAACAGTAATCATTACGCTCGATTATCTTAATCAGTAACTTAACTAATGGTTATATTGTTAAACGACGTTTTATATGGTTATTCTCGTTATGCTTATTGTGTAGGTTTAAAGTTATAGAGCATTTGATAAGAATCGAAAGGAAAAATTTTATCTGGTTCTTTTTAATATTATAATGATTCTACATCTTTGTTTTTGCATTGACATTAAAAGGTTTCGAAGAATTCACATAAAGTAAAATTATAATTCTTTGATACAAATCGTATTTACAAAACAGTATACATATAAGAAGAAAAACAAGCTTCTAATAATACAGTAAGATAATCTTCCAATCAAATACATCACACTATGTTCACAGCATTTATAGGTGTCAGATATATTATAACTAGTTATCGAGCACATCTTGACGAGGCTCGGCGGCTCTAAATTAAACTGTTGATAGCTCAAAGCGATAGGCCTTCAGATATCCGATCTTTGCTTAATGAAACACCATTTAAGCTTCGTGCTGAACTGATGTCACTGTATACATTTCGATTGAACGATTACTGATGCTTTGTTCCATTAGGATATAGATTGGGTTTCATATCTTTAATCGAAATTGTTAGTTAACCTGCTAATGAGTTAGATTGATATATTTTACAGGTTTTGAACCTACAAATATAATAACCTACAAATCTGTACATATTTAATACAGAACAGAAAGGAAAAATTAACTTATCACCTACTCACCTTTAAAATAAATTATACGTCTGGTCGGTTTCACAGTTCCTCGATATGTTAAATTTAGCTTACCTACTTATCAGTAAAATGACAAATAATGTATGGAAATTTTTGTCAAAAAATTAGATGTAGGCAAACAACAACAAGCGGCAATTCATACCTGCGCGGCGTAGCACCGTATCGGTATATCTCAGTGTGAAATCTCCCATTACATTACACATCTTAATCCATACATTGCTCACTTTATAAAATGAGATAAACAAATTGAAGACATGCAAGTACGGAGTAACTGTAGAAATAAATTCTCGGTAATTTTTCCATTCCACCACACAGATGGCGCAGCTGCGATCACGGTTCGTTAGCTACTCCTCGAGCAAATCTGATTTCTTTGGATTCAATTAGCTATTGATTTTCGTTATTAACGCCTGCTTAAAATGCTAGCTCGAGGATCTACTACAGGACTAATCAACGCTGTTTTGATGTTTGAGGTTCTGTACTGACAAAGTGTTATGACGAATTCCTTACACAGCTTAGACTCTTCCGACCCTGTACGTTTTTATTGAGTGATTTTTGCGAAATAATTGATTTACCAATGTATAGAATTTTTCATTAATCCAAAAATATTTTTTGTACTGTTTATTATGAAAAACGAATTAAGTTGGTGTCTCCAAATATATTATGTTCCCACTTTCTTTGATTGGATCTTTATGTTAAAAAAATCTGATTAAAAGATATTTTCAAGACAAAAAGTTTGCAAAACCGTCTAACTTATTTACATTCTTCTAACTTATTTAATAACTTCAAAGTTATTAGTGCTCAACGCTTCAAGAGAATATGGAATTAATTTTTATTTAAGTTAACAGAGGCTCACCCTTCTCTCAGTAAACACGGTTTAATTCACAAAAATATTTCTAATTTCGCACAAAAGCCTGTCTCTCTTTTATTATTTGGTGTTTTAGAAAATACATTTTTCAGTACCGCAAAATTATCAAAAATATTTAAAAACCTGCTTTTCTTAACATCTCGAAAAGTTTTTTACAAAAAAAATATAGCTCTCGATGTAAGCACATTCCTTTTTTTTTCATTCCATATTTCATCTCTCTCTCTCATTGATATGTGTTGAAAAGTGTCGTGTTCTTTTTTATAATTTAATATACTTATTTACTTGACATCTATTCGTACTTATTCGAAGCATATAATTATGATTGTCTAATCTTTTCTGTCTGCATTTGAGCAATAAAGTATATTAGGCTCTCCATTGTGTTATATTACTTTAATCATTATCTAATATAAACTAGGTAGGTACCTATAGGACGCTATTATACAAAAAAACAGTCTCTTTTTTTCTGTCATCTTTTTGTCTACGTTTAGGTAAAAAATAATTGTCCAAAAGTTACTTAAAATCCACTCATCGCTTATAATTTCAGAGTGAAAAACGCGGTATTTCTCTACTGTTTAATTTTTTAATAAAGAGGTCTCATATTGAATGGAAACGAAATGTCACAAACTATAGACGGCAAAAGAAAGCTGCAAAACTCAGTGAGATTTCTATGCAAAACACTCGCGAACAAAATATTTTATTTGGCATGTACATTTTTTCCTTTGTACTTATGGAAATTTGATGTCGCTAGAAAGTACGAGAAGAATATTAAACAGCCAATTGAAAATTTGATAACTTTTTGGCGAAGTTCATAAAGGCATGAATATTTTAGTACAATTCAATTGTAAGTTGCCTTTTAATGTAAGCTCGATAACGATATAACACAATTTGGACGTGTGCTGGATGTGATTAATTAAATTCTTCGGAACAATAAATTTCATTAACAATCAGCTAGAAATATAAAATGGTATGCTATAAATAAATTTAATTATTGTAATAATGTATACGGATGTTTGAATTTCAATTAATAAATTACTAATAAGGAAATGTTTTGAACATTTCTTGTGTAAAACAATAAATGAACGAAATACGCTCTTTATATTTTCTTTCTTTATAATTTCTTTAATGTTTCCCTATTATTTCTATAGAATTTTATATTTATATATATAGTACAAATTTAAAAAATACGTGAAGCCATTAGGTATCTAAGTAAATAACTGCTTCTGAATATAATTAATTGATTAGATGTGGAAAGGCCTACTGCTACCGATACCAGAACAGAAATGAATGGATTACGATAAATTTAATACCCTAAGCAAGGAAAATACATTACATATTTGATTCACTGGTGAATTTTATATGTATTATTGGGAGTCTTTATAGCAATCACAGCGAATTATCTAGTTTTAGAATAGTTTTAGAACTATTTAGTTTTTAGTAATTTCAGCAAACCACTCATAATTATCATCACAGATATCGTCATTATTCCGCACTTTCCGTTAATTTCTTCATCATTTTCATATATATATATATATATATATATATATATATATATCTACCTATCATTTTATTTACGACACTTACTAAAATAAAAAATATACCATCTATATTTCCTAAATATTTCCAAAAAATGCCGCTACGTGAAATTGCTTCAATCGGAAACTGTAAATAAAACCAAAAACGATGTTTTAAAGTTCAAATTTCACCTGAATAATTCGCACATAAAGCATTCACTGGATGAAGCGTGGAACATACTTTTAACTAGATACCATCGCTTTGAAACTCAATACGGTGCGATGGTCTCGTTATCAACCTTTTTTGTCTATTTAAAATAAAAGTTTAAAACCAGATCGGCTAGCAATGTAAATGGTACTTTTTCACAGAACAGCGTGCGGTCGCTCTGCGGACTGTTTAGAAATATGTTCGTGTTTTTTGTGACTGCGTTTTATAATCTTTTTGGTTAGTCTTTAGTCAAATGGATACCGTGTGTTGAGTAATTGAAATTTCTAATAAAGTAACAAAATTATGGACTGTTTTTGTACTTTATTTTTTATTATGAAGGTATTCATATCTATTAATTATTATCAGTCGTGTAATTCTATGACTATATCATATGAAATATTTCTTTCATCACACCCATAGAATAAATATGAGGATTATGATAGCAATAATCGAATATTAAACGCGTTGTAGAGTCCATAATTCCAAAATTTAATTAACATACCAAAGCAATTTCCTTTTATTTATTTTTCGAATCATTCCTGCCATTTTATCCGATATCTAATATGGATTTATTCCGTAAACAAAGAGGATAATGAATTACGTAAATATATCATCGAAAATCCACATTCATAAAACCGCAGGCATGAAAAGGATCGAAATAAACGGAAAAAATATTCTTTTTCACGAAACAATGTTTATCCCGAAAATCTTTAATCTCGTAATGGGATTACAATTCATGTTTAATTAATAAGATTGACCTAATTAGCCAAAAAGTTTCTTTGTTAACACAGATCTTCAAATAGAAATTATTTGGCTTCTTTATAATCGACTAAATACTTTTTTCGTTCCTTCAAAACGTTTGATAAATCAATTTCTTTGTATGAAATAGCTTTTTGAAATTACAAACGATTTATATTATTTGTGTATGTAGTAGTAAATTACCTAATTACCTAACAAGTAACAATCTAGGTGTCTTGAGTGTACATAGTTTAGAAGCTTTGAGCTTTCCATTGAGCTTTTGGGTGTACATACCATATTATGTATAAATATTAAAAGAAGAAAATTTAAACATTAATAATTGAAATTACTAAGCGAGATCTTAATTTACGGAATTTAATTATACGAGACATTCTAAAAACTAAATTTTAGGCGCGAATTCGTAGAAAAACGGTGCTCATCTCTGTGGATAAATATAACAAAAGTTTTATCAGAAACGTAAACGGTAATTAAAATGAATACTTTGCTGTTACAATTCAACCCCAATAATAATGTATATCGTTAACAAGGTGGTTTTTCCTGAAATGTAAAGAAAACAAAATAATAATTGGGTATTTTGCAAAACTATATACTCCAAAGATATACCTAGTATTATTATGTTATCTGTGGTTTTAGTTACAAGTACTTAATTATTAATTACTAGAGCAGTATCATCACTACATAGTATAAAACAAAGTCGCTTTCTCTGTCCCTATTTCCCTATGTCCCTTTGTATGCTTAAATCTTTAAAACTACGCGACTGATTTTGATGCGGTTTTTTTTAATAGATAGAGTGATTCAAGAGGAAGGTTTTAGTATATAATTTATTAAGTTTTAGACAAAGCGAGCGAAGCCGCGGGCGGTAAGCTAGTTTAAATTAAAATGCAAACATCAAACTACAGTTGCATATAAATAACAACTAATAACTAGCTCATACTAATAAATCTGTTAACTTCCCAGGAAATATCGGATTTCCAATATTCCAATCCGAAAGTTCCCGTATCGTATTTATTGTAGAAACGAGTGTATCCATTACGAGGAAATAATTGAAAATACTTTTCGCTGTTAGCAATTTGTTATAAACTTTCAAGAAATGGATACAAGTTTTAATTAAGATATTAACTAGCATTGGTATTGGTAATATTAACTATAGTTATAGGTATATGTGAGTTTTTTAAACGGTTATTTTTAACTAGCAAGCTTACGCATCTTCGTCAGCCCTCAATAGGATTATTTTTGCCACATTTTTAATTGCTACTCCGCTATAACCTAGTCGTAGCGTGATAATATTATTTTGTCGGAATGCTATGCTGCAAGTGGACTATCTAAAACATTTTTTTTTTCAATTTAAACCAGAAGATCCTGAGATTATATTATGTATGTTCAAATACAAAAACAAACTCTGCGGCTTTATAATTATAACTATAAGTACAGATTTCGTGCACACATGTTTGAAGTAATATTAAAGAGATCAATTAATAATATGAGTATTGTATTAACATGTGATAGTTATAAGTTATTAATTGGATTAAACATATTTTGACCCTTGTTTAGAAGAAGTCTTAATCATAATTTAGGTTATTCAGACCATTATTTATTGTCATTGAAAAAATTATGCCATTTAGGCCCGATTTTTCAATCCTTGGTTAAAACTTATCCGTCGAATAAAGTATTACACGATAATATTAAAATGTCACCATTAAACTGTCAAATCCGGACAATTAAAATGCATTTTTGAAATGTTAGTTTAATAAGTTATCCGAAGAATAAGTTTTAACCAACGATTGAAAAATCAGCCCTTATACAATAACACTTATGACATGCAAGTCGCTTTATAACAAACAGTTGTGATCGTATAGCAAAGTTATTTCTCGCAGTTTGAATTACAAAGGCACATAATACTAAGCATTCTCGCTCAAGTATAAAGAAATATCAAAGAATACTCGAAAGTTTCCTTCTTCCTTAAACTTTCAGCTATTTTCTTTGTTACCTGTTTTCTTTAACGTAATTTACTTTAAAATCTAAGTTTAAAAGTGGTATTTGAAACACATTGTGATCGGATTGAAGTTATTTGTATGAAGTTTATTTTAATAAACAGAACACTGGTTTTTAAAAATATGGGTATTTTTGACAAAAAAGAATCTCTAGGTATTTTGGGCCTGTATCAAATCTATAAAATTTAATGAAATACCTACAATTAGAGACAGAGTCTATTTATGCACAATACCTATAACTATTGGAAATAAGTAATAACTATATAACAGCATTGCAAAGGTAGATATATATTATATCCATAGTAATATTGCATTAAGAGTGAAAGCTAAATTATGCAAGACTAGATTTCCGCCCGCGGCTTCGCCCGCGTTTTCAATGAAAAACTCGCATAGTTCCCGTTCCCGTGGGATTTCCGGGATAAAACCTATCCTATGTGTTAATCCAAGTTACCCTCTATATGTGTGCTAAATTTCATTATAATCGGTTCAGTAGAATTTGCGTGAAAGAGTAACAAACACACACACATCCTCACAAACTTTCGCATTTATAATATTAGTAAGATTTTCGTATATTATAACTATTTCACTAACAGGAAATCACATCACTACTTCAACAAACTGAACTAAGCTATACAGAATCATCTCAAACAAAGTTACTAAACATTTATAATATCATTTCGTGGAGCACAGATAAATAATGTTCAACATCAAACGCCCAAACAAATATGAACTATATTAATTCCGCGTCACGCTTTTCTGAACGGATCCTTGAATTTAATCTATTTAAATCCCCATATAAAGTCTGAGCCTTGGTGAGGTCACGGATTTGCGGAGCGATAGGCGGAGAAATCGCGTTTTTAATAGCTTAGAAATTGATTGTAAATGGTATCTATAGTCATCGTGTAGTAGGAATATTTAGTAATAATAACAAACGATATAGTAATTTTCGACTGTATCGCCACAAAATTTTTAATTGTTAACTGAAAATTAACAGAAGAATATGACATGCTAAATATGAAATGGATACTAATAACAAAATGTGTTGAAAGAAATTCCGCTTATTAAAAATAAATAATGAATACAGCTTAGTAGTCAGTCTTTACAATGGACAACTTATTATGTAAAAACATAAGAAAGGTTGTCTTTTATGTAAAAACATAAAAAAATTGTCTCAATTCCACGACTCAATTTTCGAGAAAAGCAACAAACGATTTATTTATTTCCAGTTCTTTTCCCGCTTGTCGCTTTCTTCTATCCTTTAATCCTATATCTTACAAGTCATGCCAACACAGAGTATTAAAGTTTTAATTGAATCTGCTTTACGCCACGTCGCACAGTGTAAGGAAATCGCAATCTAGCGGGATTTAATTCAAAATTTGAACTTTGATTTATCTAGCATTTATTGATGTCTATTTATTCCTTAGCTACTACTTAATAGGACAGCTTATTTTTTTCTTATGTAGGAAGGTCAACGTTAATATGAAAAATGTTTATATCGGCAGCAAAACGGAGTCACACTCACTGCGTGTTTTCCAGTGTTAATTTGTGCCAATTCCGTTTACTTATTACGAAGCGATTATTAAGTCAATAGTGTTTTTTACTTTATTTATTATAGTGTTAGTGTTTAATACGTAAGTACATGCACATTTTGTTTGATTTATAACAGGCAATAATAGGCAAAACCAACCATTTCTGTTAGGACACGAAATATACTTCGATTTATTTAGATTTTAAATTCATTGGACCCGAAAACACATTATATAGCATAATATAGCAAAGTGTATACCATCACAATAAAGCTGATGATTTAAACTAACTGATGCAACTCAAAAATTTTGCGCTTTTTTGCGGCACCCATACATTTTTTTTAAATTTTCAACATGGCTATCGAAATAACGAAAATGCAAATTTTCGAAATTTGATCATCTAATAGTAATCAATTTGACGAAGTTTTTTCATTTTTTATGTGGTATTATCCTCGTGTAACTTATTATGGATTTTATAAAAATAAAATCAAGGGTTTGTTGAGAGCATTATGCCAACAAATTGAAGTTAAATCGACTACATGCCATCGTCATCGGGGTCGTTTTTTTTAGAAAAAAATGTGATTTGGTTAAAAACAACTTTTTCGCCTGAAAGTGTTTTACTAACTATAAAAACACTTATTATAACCTATTTCAATCAAACTTAATAATTTCCGTATCATCAGAATTAAATCCCGCTAGATTGCGATTTCCTTACACTGTGCGTCGATGGATACTTTTCTAATTATAAGTAGTTTAATGCAAACTGCTAAGCTTGGTGACAAATAAACAGGGCAAATAGTTTTAGCGCTGGCTTGGTGCATACAACTCTTACGTGTTTGAATTAGGTACATAATATTAAATGAGCTTCATTCTATGTGTCTCTATTTAATGTCTCTATTTAATCCCTCGAAAGTAACTCTGTCTGTCTGTCTGTCTATTACGCTTTCCCGCTTAAAACTCTCAACCGATTTTGACGAAATTTGGCAGAGACAATCTTTAGACCCTGAGAAAGAACATAGGCTACCTTTTATTGCGAAATATGTACTACGGGCGAAGCGGGGGCGGACCGATAGTTCATTATAAAGAGAAGACTTACATCAAAAGATTAATTCAATTAATAAAGGTTGGAGTTTGAGTGCAATGGACATTAAAATTACATCGTAAAACTTATTATAACTCCAGCGTTTGATATCAATTAATGAATATTCAATAACTTTAAAGTTTAAACATAAATGTAATCAAAAGGCTGAAAACATTTGAAAAGACGTCAATCAAACAGAAGTTTAGCAGCGAATAAATTCTTTACAAATTAATTCAAAATTTGATTTAAATTTCAACTTTTGACAAACAAAAGACGCAAGTCAAAAACATGACTGTTGTCTGCGTAAATACTTGATTCAGTATTTAGTTTTGCATATTACTTGGCATTTATTAAATACTATTGCAAGGTAAGTTGTAATTGAATTTGTAATGAAAGGTTTGACAAATATCCTTTGTGCATCGAAGTTTCAGCGTAATGTATCATTTAGCTGTTAAACTTGTTCGTAAATTGTAGTTCTATCTGTACAATATTGTTCAACCGATTTCAAATCACTCGCTCTAAATAATATTATAGTTTCCAATCATCAAAGAATGTTTGTAATCAGTTGAGTAGTTTTTGATTGAAGTAGTATCAAACCAACATAAATTGAAATCTTACTTACGCTTACACTTTCCGCGTATTTAGATACTTCCTTCTAATAATTATTTAATTATCCAACTTAGTCCGCTGTAGCCTATAGTTATCTATTTTTCCTGTTAAATTCTTGAAAATTGTTGAAAGGAATTCCTTGGTATTTAGCAACTATTTTATATAACCTATTACTATCGTGAAATTTTTCTCGAGAAATATTATAATAAGCCAATTAAAATTTTATAAATTCAATTATGATTTTTTTTTAATTGTACGTTGAACGCAAAATGCATTCACCAGAAATATTTTTTGAAATAGAATGAACTAGTTTTGTTATTTCTATATTGAAAACTAATATTTTCTAAAAGATTCTGTTGAAATGTAGAAATGAACGTTTTCCAATAACCAAATGAACTCAAATGCTAATTTATTTCATTAGATTTGTAAATTAGAGTTAATAGGAATATGTGTTAATCCCTATAGACTATCATTTATCTTGCTTTCATTGGTTTTAGAACATATTTTAGAAGAATATTACGTTTAATTTTTAGATCTTATACTAATGAACGTAATTTTCTTATTAGAACATATTTTTCCCACATTTTTATAAGAAGTACTTTTTATTTTATAACTCAGTATATTAAATATTTTGCCACATGTTATGCACGATAGAAGGTTATTTGTATGTATAATACTTTCAGCGTCCCCCGGGTGGCGGATGGGGGGGTGGTCGGTCAGCTTGCCTTGCTAAGATGACCGGTCAAGTCCTTTGGACTCGCTGACCAAAGTAGGGTGTGGTCCTCCAGCATATAGGGGGTTGTGCGGCGGGTTAACTACCCGCCTGCGTAAAAATCACTAAGTTACGAAACCGACAAGAGTACAGTACCGATCAGATCCCAAAACTAACGAATTACGGCAAAGAATTATGGACTTCCGATTAGCCTCATGGAATGTACGTTCACTCTACCGACCAGGCGCCTTGTACCAAGTAAATAGGGATATACTAAAATACGGTGTTGGTATAGCAGCCCTCCAAGAAGTAAGGTGGCCAGGAAAAGGGGAATGTAATGTTGATAATGACTCTGTTTTGTTCTATAGCGGTAGTAACACTGGACGTCACACACATGGCACTGGCTTTTTAGTCCCCACCAACTTATTAGAGAACGTGATACGTTTTGAAGCAATATCAGACAGGTTGTGCATGATTCGCGTTAGGGGAAAATTCTTTAATATCTCTATAGTAAACGTTTATGCACCAACCGAAGATGCTGACGAAGACACCAAAGACAAATTCTACGATCACCTTGAATCAGTCTATGAACAACTCCCAGGCTACGATGCAAAAATAGTAGTTGGAGACTTCAACGCCAAAATCGGCCGAGAGGATATCTTTATGCCAACAATTGGTAAGCATAGTAAACACAATACCACGAATGACAACGGTGTGAGATTAATAAGCTTTGCCTCGAGTAAAGGTATGGTAGTGAAGAGCACTATGTTTCCGCATAAAGAGATTTATAAAGGTACGTGGAAGTCTCCAGATGGGAAAACTGTCAATCAAATTGATCACGTTCTTATAGATGATAGACATAAAAACATTATTCAGGACGTAAGATCATATCGAGGAGCCGACTGTGATAGCGACCACTACATGCTAGGAATAAAAATTAAAAGCAAAATTAAAAAATCCGGAAAGGAAAGCAGAATTAATACAGAAATAATTGACGTGGATGGCTTACAAGATAAATTAGTTCGAGAAAAATTTAACATAGAGATAAATAATAAATTCCAAAATTTAACAGTTGACGAAGACGTAGATAGAGCTTGGGACAACATTAGGAACACAGTGAAGGAAGTTGCTAGAAAGATACTGGACAGGAAAAAGAAAAGGAGAAAGAGAAAATGGTGGAACAACGAATGTGACAACATCATTGAGGAAAAGAAGAAATTTAAAGTACTAGCGGAACAAAGCACAATATTCAATAATAGGTATATAGAGTTACAAAAAGAAGCCAAACGAATAGTCAGGAAAGCGAAAAGACAACATTTAGATAATTTAGTCAAAACAATGGAAACACTAATACGAGCAAGTGAAACTAGGCAGTTCTACCAAGAATTAAAATCATATAAGAAAGGCTACCAACCCGTGACCCAAATGCTAGAAGATGAGGATGGCAATTTGATCGCAAACAAAGCGGACATTAAAGTCTCGTGGCGTAATTATTTTCAACAGCTATTGAACTGTACCCAACTCAACGTACCTATACCGCAGTCAAAACAAGATAATGTAGTGAACATTGAGCCACTGTCGTTTAAAGAGGTTCAACAAGCTATAATGAGGCTTAAGAACAACAAAGCTCCAGGAATCGACGGATTGCCTTCAGAGATCTGGAAATACGGAGGTGGGGCATTACAGTCAAGGCTGTACGAGGTTTTACGCAGGATCTGGGACTCGGAACAGCAACCACAAGAATGGAATATGGCAATCATCTGTCCAATCCACAAGAAAGGCTGCAAAAAGAAGTGCACGAACTATCGCGGAATAGCGCTGCTCCCTACTGCGTATAAAGTTCTCTCGTATGTGCTGCAGAAAAGACTGGAAGTGTATGCAGAAAAAATCGTGGGCGATTATCAATGTGGGTTTCGGCGCAACCGCAGCACTATTGACCAGCTTTTCCTTCTCAAACAATTGATGGAAAAGCGCTGGGAATACGCTCAAGGGATTCATGCGTTGTTCGTGGACTTCAAAAAAGCCTACGATAGCATCGACAGAGAAGCCTTGTACAACATACTTAGAAACTTTGACGTGCCCAAAAAACTGGTAGATCTGATTCAGGTGGCCACTAAGGATTGCAAAATGAGGGTAAAGGTGGGTAACGATCTGACGGAGGAGTTTGTAGTCAAAACAGGACTGAAACAGGGCGATGCGCTGTCGCCAATGCTTTTTAATTTAGTGCTCGAATACGTCCTCAGAAGAGTTTTAACTGTCGACTTTGGACTGCAGCTAAATGGGAGGCACCGGGTGATAGGGTATGCGGACGATCTGGCCCTTCTGGGAGAAAGCAAATCTGAGCTGGCGCTGGCTGCAGCGGCCCTGGAAGAAGCAGCTCAAACAGTGGGACTTAACATTAGCCATGAAAAAACTGAATACCTCCACATGAAACGGTACAAAAACACACGTCTAGTGAGGGAAGATCTTCATGTTGGACAGACAGTTTATAAGGGCGTTGCAAAGTTTAAATACTTAGGGTCCACTGTCACTGACACGAATACGAGGCAGGAAGAAATAGATATCCGCATCCAGAGTGCTTTACGTTGCAGCGCAGCCCTTCACAAAGTGTTAGTGTCAAAGCTCCTGAGCAGAAAGACCAAACTAAGAATTTACAAAACAGTAATTAGGCCTATTCTTATGTACGGTTGTGAGACTTGGACGCTGACGCTAAAGGAGGAAAATAAGCTACTCGTCGCCGAACGAAAGATTCTGCGCAAAATCCTGGGTCCCGTTAAAGAGCCAGATGGTAGCTTCAGGATCCGTAGAAACGCGGAAATTCAACACCTTGTGGCCGAGCCCAACATCATTGGCCAGACAAAGGCGCAACGCCTCCGATGGCTCGGTCACGTTTTAAGAATGGGGGATGATCGGGCCGTGAAAAGGGCATATCTGGGCATTCCAACTGGCCGACGCCCCGTGGGCCGTCCCAGATATCGATGGAGCGACGCAACAGAAGCCGATCTACGCAATCTGGAGGCCGTCAATTGGCAAGAAACTGCGCGCGATCGAGGAAAGTGGCGTGAACTCGTGTCGGAAGCCAAGACTCTGTTTGGGTCGCAGAGCTAGTTAAGTAAGTAAGTAAGTATAATACTTTCATCTTAACAAGCTTTATTTAAAAAGGTATTTCAAGTCTACAATACTATTTATAAATATGACTTTTTTCGGTTTTTTAGTATGCAATATATTTTATACACACTTACCTCTGTGTGGTACTGGAACGAGAGTCTATTAAACCATAATAATCAGCAAACGTTATTCAAACGTGTGTGCAGATAATGAAGCAGCTTTCACGACTAATTTATAGAATTGTGTGCCAAAATTATGGCTCAACCATGGCTCAACACATTCATAAGCAAATGAGCGTAATTAAATGCGGTTTAAATTCTAAAAATCTCTTCTAGGCCTTACATTATATGTATATAGAATTAACTTACATGCATAAATAGGCCTTTTTGAGTAAGATATAAATTAGAAGTGAATTTTGAATTAGAATATAATCGTCCAAAGAAACTATCCAGTCGTTTAAAAATCTAGATAGACTTGAACTGAATTTTATAGCTTACAGCGAAGTTAAATAAGAAGATTCGTTAAGATTTATTTTAAAATTCTGGTGGATAACTGAATTTAGTATTAGACAATATGAAGCATGATTCTTTATGCAGTATTTGAATATAGGTAAGTGAAATGTTCCACTCAAAAGC
Organism: Colias philodice; assembly: GCF_061535455.1. Lineage (NCBI taxonomy): Eukaryota > Metazoa > Arthropoda > Insecta > Lepidoptera > Pieridae > Colias > Colias philodice. Next base: position 9,084,178 of record NC_143090.1, read on the forward strand.
CCATCAAGAATATTTTTCATAGAGCTCGAAGATTTCTGTTGAAATACTTAAAATAATTAGTTCCTAAATATTTTAAGTGACGTTTCCAGAACCATTTGTCTACACTAATATTATAAAGAGGAAAACTTTGTTTGTTTTATTGTAATGAATAGGTTCATTAACTACTGGACCGATTTTGATGAAATTTGGCACAGATAATCTTTAGACCCTGAGAAAGAACGAACCTTTTATTGCGAAATATGTACCACGGGCGAAGCCGGGGCGCACCGCTAGTTAAGAATAAGCCTATGTTTAAGTTTATTTTGATTTCGAGAATTCCTCTGAAAAAACAAGTTCAATATAAATTAATTAGAATGTCGTGCAAATTCCAATAACACGCGGGAACAGCAAACGAAAAAGCATATCTGTATGTAAAACCTAATTTTATAAACATGTCAGACGCCGTTGTAATCTGTTTGAAATTCAAATTAATCCCTTTGTGAATTCGTTGAAAAGTTCACAACTCATACAAAGAAGTCTTCATAAATATTTCTCGTTTCGCAGCTTATTTTATTATTATGATTAAAAATACTTTGCCTTTGTAAGTAGCTCTAGTTCTTTAACGAGTTATTTATTTTGCGTTTTTTTCATTTGAACTATGGCTTTGTGAGTGTACTTGGTGTATGAATAAACCGGGAATGGAATGAGGATTTACAATATTATTATATTTCATTGTTTTATAAGATTACAATGGTTGTAATTAGCGGAAGGAGCGTTCAAATAAGCGCTACATTTAACATTGAATATAAACTAAAATTAAAATGGTGTCTCCGTTATACTTACATTCTCAATTTTGTTTCCTAAAATTACTATCGGAGCGATAAGAGAAGCATTGTTTTCCTAAAATTTCGAACGTTATGAGTTTTTAAACAATATCAATAATGATGATTAACACTAAGATGAAATAAGAAATTAGGTTTGTTAAGTACTTATGACAGAAAACACAAAAAAGAAAAGCCGGATTCGGAGACGGAAAGTCTTAAAATTTAATTTTCTCATGTAAATATTTTCCGTTAGTTACATTTAAATACCGCTTTAGTAAAGTCCATATAACGCGGTGTTGTAAAAATTAAGCGACATTCAAGAAGCAATAGAAGGTGAAAATAAATTTCCACCAACACGTGCGTTTATACAATAATCATTTTTACCTTTAATAACGTCTGGTTTAAGTGCTTGTTCGGCGAGGTTGGCGCAATTATTCCTTGAACATCCTTTATATTTGGAGTATCTCCAAGATCTTTTGTTGGTTCGACGATTCTCGAAGCTTCGAGAAACTTTTCGATTTTAAATGGATTCTGATTCGAGTTTGAACATTTTTCGAACGTTAAATTTTATGGGCATATTAATGTCGCTATTGCACTGGAGCATTTTCTAATGACGTTATACATTGTTAAATTTAATGGGATAGTTTGAAATATGCTATTTTGGTCTGCTTTGAAGCACAAAATACGTATTCTGGTTTATAATTTTTTTTATACTTGCCTTTTCGCAAAACTTTTGTCATTTACCTTATGCGATAATGAACTAAATTCGCAATAATAGTCGCAATTAAAATGCGACTACATTTTTATCATACTGTTTTCTCTCTTGTCTAAACTACGGACGTATTTAACCGAGTAAAATTATTAAGAACATTCTAAAGAATGAAAAATTAACAGCGAGTTAAACTAACAGAGCATGGTGAAACTGGGTCTAAGTATCAATATATTTCTTGTCAGTTTTACGTAAAACTTCAAACGTTCATTTGTTATTTCCAATAGGTAAAATTCCAGTAATTTTATATAGTACAAACTACATCATATTACTGGAATTTTACTTCTCAGCTTTCTACTATATTATTTACATCTAAGAGAGATGCCGAGAAAGACAATGATAGTTTTATTTTTTCATCCCACATTACGATACTTCTCGAGATTCTAATATGTAATATGTAGGTAACTAATTGCCACAAATTAATTGAGGGATACCCTCTCAGATACTTCTCAAGTGTCAATAATATAATGTATTACAATTATTGATTTTTTTCCCAGGTTACGGCATCATACCGCTCAAGATACCACCGTCACCAGGCTCTAGCTGCACCCTTCACACCACGGTGGGGTGCGTCAATGAAGAATGTACTGCTAAGAGCCATAGCGTGATCAAACTGCTGGGCCCAGTTAGGGATGTGATTGTGCGACCAGCTCGACACCATTATAGACCGGGAGAGACAAGTGAGTATATAGAAGGTGTCCCAAGAAGTATGGATATACTGAAGCCAGGAGGTAGAGGACCTAGAGGGACATCCGAATCACCCCCTCGCATGTTATGCGATTTTTTGTATTTTCGGAGTTATGACGTTTTTGAAGTGAAAACTTCTTTAGCGGCGTTGAAATCTTAAAATCGCGTCAGGACACGTGACCTGATCGAAAAAGCGTAAGACGGATACCATTCCAAAATATCAAACATGCTCAACGTTAATAATCAAGTTTTCACTTCTGCCGGCACTCCCGGAGTGCAACCCGTCTTTTTTTTTTAATAACCGAGTACGATGAGATTTTTATTTATGGTGACTCCCTCTCCCTCTCCCTCTCCCTCTCCCTCTCCCTCTCCCTCTCCCTCTCCCTCTCCCTCTCCCTCTCCCTCTCCCTCTCCCTCTCCCTCTCCCTCTCCCTCTCCCTCTCCCTCTCCCTCTCCCTCTCCCTCTCCCTCTCCCTCTCCCTCTCCCTCTCCCTCTCCCTCTCCCTCTCCCTCTCCCTCTCCCTCTCCCTCTCCCTCTCCCTCTCCCTCTCCCTCTCCCTCTCCCTCTCCCTCTCCCTCTCCCTCTCCCTCTCCCTCTCCCTCTCCCTCTCCCTCTCCCTCTCCCTCTCCCTCTCCCTCTCCCTCTCCCTCTCCCTCTCCCTCTCCCTCTCCCTCTCCCTCTCCCTCTCCCTCTCCCTCTCCCTCTCCCTCTCCCTCTCCCTCTCCCTCTCCCTCTCCCTCTCCCTCTCCCTCTCCTTCTCCCTCTCCCTCTGCCTCTGCCCCTGCCTCTCCCTCTCCCTCTCCCTCTCCCTCTGCCTCTGCCTCTGCCTCTGCCTCTCCCTCTCACTCTCATTCTCTCCTATTTTGGTTAAGACCAGAATATAACAAAAGTCTTGAGATTGATATTTTTATTTTTTTGCTTATGCTAAAAAAATACTTTGAAACGCGTCTTACTAAGAAAACTGAAAATGCAAAAAAAAACTGTAACTTATAAAATTATTAATAACTAGCGGTCCGCCCCGGCTTCGCCCGTGGTACATAATATTTACGTTTTCTCTACATAAGAACCATCCTCGTACTTCAAGGAATATAATAAAAAAAGAATTATCGAAATCGGTTCAGCCGTTCTCGAGTTATGCGCTGTCCAACACATTTTGCGATTCATTTTTATATATAAGAAGATTAAGAAGCGTATACGAAAATCGATAAATACACAAAACACATAATTTGCACGATATTGACAAAAATCAATATCCAAGAACCCTTTTCCAGCCATACATATAAGGGCCGGCGCCCACTGCCGGCACGGCACGGCATGGCACGGCAGAGCATCCTGCGGCGTGCAATGGCATCCCGCGGCATGCCGTGGCATCCTGCTAAAAGCCCCACTAATGCTGCATAAGTTTCAACCTTATTTCAACTAGCTAGCAATCATAATTCCTCGACCCCAAAGCAAGACACGTCATGCCGCCGCATCCTGCGGCGTGCCGCGTCATGCTGCAGCATCCTGCGATACGTCGCGGCATCGTGGCATCGAAATAAAGTAACTTGAATTCTAAACTGATTGAAATAAGATTCAAAATAACTTCATTAGTAATAAAATCCTCTGCCCTGCCATGCCACGCCGTGCCGGCAGTGGGCGCCGGCCCTTATTATAAAATAATACTATCAGATTATTATGTACCTATGGGAACTATATGCACGTGCTAACAAACAGAACAAAAGCCTATATACATAATATTATTAATTATTAAGTATACCATCCTCACACCCCGGACACTCCATACAAAATTATCGTTTTGACAGTCACACTGTAGAGACTGCAAATGTGTGTGTTAACGCTTTGTGGTAGACACATAATTTGTGACTAGCGTAAAAAAAATTCGCGTTTTTCTGATGAAATAAATCCGTAAACAGCACAATATCTAACCATTTTCTACGAAAAACGATAATCACAAATTGCGTATCGTCCTTGCAGAAAAATGCGGACCGTTTTTAGCCTGATCGTGCGGGGTGAGGTAAGTGTTTAATTTTGGCGGGAGGCGGAGAGTGTCCGTTCTGTAGCGTTTAGCTACTATTATGTATTCTGTGCCATCCTCTAGCTACATAGGAAATTTTACTCCTAATCGCTTTTGCTTGAGAGAATTTTACTTAATATATTTTTAAACATAACTAGCGGTCCGCCCCGGCTTCGCCCGTGGTACATGTTTACGTTTTCTCTACATAAGAACCATCCTCGTACTTCAAGGAATATAAAAAAAAAGAATTATTTAAAAAAATAATCTATCTTCAAAATCATAATTTCTTAGCGTAAATATAAAACGAGTACTGATTGGGTAGCAACATAACATGTTCAAGAAATGTATGAAAGCAATAATAATTAAAGATGTATCGCTACTAATGACCCATACAAGAACATAATGAAACATAACGAAGTAAGCCCGATCAACATCTCCCCACGCGTATTGGACATAATTGATTAGATTCCCAATTAGCCTGTCGACGAAGATTGGCAGCTTTCTTTTGTTCCGCCTACGTGATAATGTTTTTACCTTTAAATTATTCACGTAAAATAGAAGTTTAAATTATAGAGAATAGAGTTTATTTTTCATTTTTATTCTAATCGTCGGTGTTGCCTTATTTTAAATTGCTTATTTTTTTATTCCATGCATTAAAAAAAATCTTCAGTACAGCACTGGCTGAAAACAATAATTGCGACGCGCGCGGCGCGACGCTAAAAAAGAAACGACACTAAGATTCGAAATTCAAATTTTCCCTCCACATTTCTTGAGGTTAATGTTAATAACACGTCGAGTGATTAATCGTGTAATAGATTTTGATGAATAATTATTATTTGTTTTTGAGTGTGTAGTTATAATATTGGTGTTATGAAGTAGTTTTTAAATTTAAGCTTATTACAGCTGGTTACAAAGTACGGTAGAGAGTTATGAAAATGTTTTATAAATTTCTATAATGTCCAAATGTGTATACCGTAGTCCGTATGCTATAAGTTTGACTCAATAATTATTTTAAGTAAGTAAACGATACCTTTTTCACTTAACTTTTTCATATAACTCATAGTAGTGTCCAATAAAATAACTCTCATTTATATATTCCTCTGAAGATAATTTATCATTTTTAATTCTATGAAAAATGAAAATGGATGTTTTTTAATTAGCGTAGTATTGATTTTAAAGTGGACATTAATTTGGAATTAACTCATGCTATTCCGCATTATTCACGGGCATGCAATTACGCAGGATAAATAATTGCCTTTTGGGAATTCGTTAACATTCTCTATCCTAATTTATTGCTTGCGTTTTTATAATTGTAGCTTCATTTTTCTTTGTGATATTATATTATGAATTTAATTATCTAATTTGTATAATTGGTAATATTATTATCCGTGCCAGATACATTATTTGTGACATAAAAAAATGTTATACAGTTATGCAGGGCTAATTTATTTAGAATAATATATTATGCAATAGTGTTGTTTTAAAAGTTAAGATTTTATGCATATACTACTACTAGGTATCTACAAATATTTTATTTAAAGGAACAAAACATTATTATTATTTTTATTATAACATCGTCGGTATTCCCAGACCATTACAATCTGCAGCTCTTCAAGTCTAGAGTGAATAGGCTTCTTCTAGGCAGACGTGCTCCTACATAGATCGCATCACCGCTTTACATCAGGCGGGATAGTGGTCAAACGCCTGCCTATCAAGTATAACAAAAAAAAAAAAACATGTTAAAAGTCTTGCTCAATGATAAGTATCGAAAAGTAATTTAAATTAATAGCAACCTAACCGTACAAAATTAATAAAACGGACCTAAGGCCGAGGTGTAAAGGTTAGCTAAAGAATAATTTATGTTTCATCCACGCTTCGCTAAAACTTGATACATTATAAAAATAGAACTAATTCTCTTTGATATTATTATAAACGTGTTTCATAACGAGAATAATAATAATCGGCCTATTTGAATAGCTTTTTTTATTTCATAACGGAGACGAAAATTAATGGAATCGAAAAAATTATAATTTAAAATTCGTTTCAATTGCTATTACTTCTTGAAATTAGATACATTGTGTCCGTTGTATATTTTATAAAAAATATTATAGAACAACATTCACAATGATAATACATTTTTTTTGTATTAACTTTAAATTTGTCCAACACATTATATGTGTCCTTCAACAATAGCTAACCTACTGTAAACTTACGGTTAAAATACGCAAAACATACATACACATACAACATTATATAATATACTAAAACTGCTTCCCATTACAATAAAAAGATTGATTTGCCAAACGCTACACTATCACAAACATGTGATATTCACAAATTCGTACAGCAGTGTTAATATTTACACACGCAAAGAAACTCGAAAGGTTAGGCGTATTTACGTAGTTAGAGGTACAAAAGTTTTCGTAACGTAGTCTTGTAAAGTTGTTAGGGCGTG